>NC_061092.1:28497857-28562857 GCF_015104395.2 Macrobrachium nipponense | reverse complement strand
ATTCTTAGTTTTATGTTATTATTTTATATTATTATTTGTATGATTATTATTATATTGTGCGTCAATTATTATTTGTATTTTTTTATTTAATTATTTTTTATATTGTTATTAGTATTTTTTTATTATTATTATATTTATTTTATTTTTTTATTTTGTTAATCAACGTCACTTTTGGTCTATTGGCACCCTTTGTGTTTTGATACCATAGTCCCAGAGGATATATGCTTGATCGTTTTCTATGACTAAGCTCCTCCCCATTTATTCTATGTTCGTCATCTTTCAGCTGGCAAAGAGGGACGGCGGTCTTTTTAACTATGTTGACATTTTAACATAGCTAAATTATGGTGTCTTGTGCCACATAAATTTTTAAAACATAAGGAAATGTTTTAATTTTCATTGCTTTCCAAGAAATATTTCGGCAGGTGACGTCATACCTGTAGTATGACGTCTTTATCCGTTTTGAAAATTTGAGTTACAGCTGAAATTGATGTTATACAGAGATTTCTTTAAAGAATTACCATTACAGTTACCTTAAGAATGTGTAATGAATAACATTTCAATTAAATTATAATTACACCAAGACTGGCGTCAATGCACAGCCTTTGTGTAAAGGGGTCGTAGCCCCTTGGAGGCAAGAGATGCCGACTAGTCAATTTCCATCGCTCCAGATGACACCACCTTTCCTATACCCACTTGGGTGAGATGTTGTTTCCATCTAATCATTCTTTGGACATATGTGGTTCTTAGGGCCTGGTCATGTGCCGCAGTTAGCATTCCTTCTGTTTGGTTCTTGAGTTCTCCCCTCTAGTCATTGCCATGTTTCATCGCTGGCCAGTTCTTTAGTCTGTCTCAAGTACTGTCCGTGCATTGGTTTGTAGTGCGATTCCTCTGTTCTGCTCTTCATTCTCCTGTCTCTGTATATTTCTGTGTCTTCGTCTACTTTTATCAGTCCTTTGCCCCAGTGCTCTGCTCTCGATGTTGGCAAAGCTCTATGCTTAGTAGCCCTCTCCCCTCTGTGGTTCGTGTTATGTAGAGTCTTTCTGTATTTGCTCCTGGTATTGTCATGTTTTTCCTTAGTTTTCTGGTCTATACTGCGGAGTTCAGACTTCTTCCACATCACTTCTCGTGCGGTGTATATGATTACTGGTACTGCTTATGTGTTTATTGCTTTCATCATATTTCCTTTGTTGAGTTTTGACTTGAATATCGCCTTAAGTCTCTGCATATATTCTTTCCTGATCGTGTCCTTCATCTCATGGTGTCTTATATCCTCTTCTTCTATTATTCCCGGGTATTTGTATCCTGTCTCATCTATGTGTTTGATGCTATTCACATTTGGTAGCTTTATCTCTTCAGTCCTTGTTACTTTGCCTTTCTCTATGTTGACGAAGGGACATTTTTCTATTCCTAACTCCATTCTGATAACCCTAGATACAATACTTAAAGTCTGGATTAAGTTATCTATTTCCTTGATGCTCTTACCATAGAGCTTGATGTCGTCCTTGAACATCATATGGTTATTTATGTTGCCTCCTTTTTGAGTTGGTACCCAGCATCCATCTTCTGTAGTGCTTTTGTCATGGGAATTATGGCTACTACGAAGGGTGGTAGTGGGGACAGTGCGTCACTTGGAAAGATCCCTCTTCTAATGTTAACCTCTCCTAGTCTTATCACAGAGCTTTTAAATACCGTATTCCAGTTGCCCATTGTATTTTTGAGGAAGCTGATGGTGTTCTCCTCTGCCCCATATATTTTCAAGGATTCCATTAGTCACGTGTGTGGTATGATGTCGAAGGCATCCTTGTAGTCAATCCATGCCATGCTTAGGTTGGTTTTCCTCCTCTTACTATTCTTCATTACCGTTTTGTCTTCAGGAGCTGGTCCTCTGTGCTTCTACACTTCCTTCTGCAGCCTTTCTGTTGGCGGGGGATGGTGTTTGTATCCTCTAAGTAGTTGTACCGCCTTTCACTGATGATACCTGTAAATAACATCCACATTATTATTATTATTATTATTATTATTATTATTATTATTATTATTATTTTGAATTTGTATTATTATTTTATTGTTATTTTTATTATATTTTATTACTTATTTTTTATTTTTTGTTATTTTATTATGTTATTCCTATTATTTTTATTTTTATTATCTTCACTGTTATGTTTATCATTCAAATTTTTATTTTTAGAATTATTACTATTATTTTATTATATTTATTTTATTATTTTATATCTATTATTATTTTGAATATTTAGTATTATTATCATATTATTTTTGTTTATTTATATTTTTATTTATTTTTATTATTTTTATTTTTTGTTTTAATGTTCATTTTTATTATTATATTATTGTTATTATTGTTTTGTATTATTTATATTTTATTATTGTTACTTTTCTTTTCAAAATTATTACTATTTATTATTTTACAATTATTATTATTATTATTATTATTACTATTATTATTATTACTATTATTATTATTATTATTATTATTATTAGGAAGCAGACCCTCTTGCAAGCATAATTTATTAAAAGTAGTGGCTACTTCAGCAGCGTTACACTTGTAGAGATTCTTCTCTATTTTCCGAACAGCGGCTTTTTCCGTTCTACTTAAACAGGTTAGTAGAGCGTATATAGAGGTCATGATCAAATACAGGGTCAAAATCGGTGTAGTTATCTAAATTTTACAGATAAACTATGATATCATAGTCATCAGATCCATTAACGATTCCTCCTCCATCTCTCTCGTCTCTCTCTCTCTCAAACTCCTCTCGCTCTCTTCTCTCTCTCTCTCTCTCTCTCTTTTGTAGCAAGCTTTCGTCTGGAGCTGCCAGACATCCTCTAGGCTGAGAAGCTGAGGTGGACTGCTTTTGGTGTTTGTTGTTGACGATTTAGCCAGCCTTGTGCGGGCAAGGGTTCTTGCTCCTGGAGCAGCCCGTAGCTGGATTATCTGTAAAGATACAAAAACAGAGCTTTTAGCAGTTAGCTGTTGCAGTGGAAGCTGATAGGCAGGATTGAAACCCCCTTTGAACCTTACGGTACAAATCAGTGGGAGAGAAAGCTTTATAGTTGTGAGACTCATCCTAGTTGGAGATTGCTGAGCAGGAAATGGAAGCGAGTTTTAGTTTGAAGGAAAGGTGGTCTTAAAAAAATGGGAATTACGAATATTTCAGGCACAATATATATTATATATATATATATATATATATATATATATATATATATATATATATATATATATATGCTTGTAATATCTGAATATATGGCAATATATACCAAACAAACATTTAGAAAGTATAATAGTATAAATACATGTACACACCTACCCACACTTATACATATGTTCCTAAGATATATTATATAACTTCCACTGCAAAATGTGATATAGAGGGTTTGTGCATTGCAATATACAGATTTCGGTGGTTCCCTTTTTTAACTATGAGAGATCTATGAGAGATCTCTTCTTTTTGGGGAGGTGCTGCTACATCAGCAGATTCCCATGTGTTTCTGTGCTTTTAAATTATTAGAGAATTCTTTTCCCTGGGAGGTGGGCAGGACAACGGGAGATTCCCATGTGTCCTTGTGGATTTTGCCGTGTAATTCCTCTTTTTTCGCCTGGGAGGTGGGTGGGACATTAGGAAATTCCCATGTGTCTCTATGTTGCTTAGGATGTGTCTGGTGATCTGTTCCGGTGTCAGCTCATTTTCGGTCCGATTCGACCTGAGAAACTGTCTCTGGGCAGTCTAGTAGGTAGTGCTCGAGGGGCTGGATTGCCTCTCGGTCACTGTACTGACATGACCTACCCTCATTACCAATCATTTGCCAGGTGCATAAGTATCCTAGCCTTAACCTGTGTGTGATGACCGAGAGTTTTCTGGTGGCTTGCTTTGTGATGTCATGAGGCCTGAAATTTGTGACATCCACAAAACTCTTGGATTTCCGTAAATTTTGCAAATAGTGACGTCGTACTTCACTCTCTTCCTGAAGTTTGGCATAACTTTTAGTCATTTCCTTTAGTTGTGTTTTGGATGGTTGCACCTTTATGCTCACTATACTGCAGCTGAGGGCACTTTTGGCTAGGATGTCGACTTCTTCATTTCCCTGGATTCCCACATGGCTGGGTATTCAGTTCAGGATGACTTTCCTGCCAGCAGCTTGATGATACTTGACTACTGATTTTATTGCTGTTATCAGTGTCACATTTTCTTTGGGATTTGTCGCCTTGATTGGAGTCGATATGCACTGTTGTGTGCCCTTCTTTCTGGTTGGAATTTTCGAAGGCTTTTAAAATTGCCATTCGTTTCGCTTGTAATATGGAGGTATTGTTGGATAGCCTCCAGGTTCCTTTGAAGTCTTGGGCGATAACTGCCGCTGCCGTCACCGGAGCTTCTGGGTCAACTGATCCATCTGTGTAATATGTGTCATCAGCTGCTGTACTCCTGATTGCTTCTTCTGCTGCAGTTTTCATCTGTGCTGCTGTGCACAGTGCTTTGTTTGCCTGTAGTATTGTAAAGTTATACCGAATTGGGTCTTCGACCCAGGGAGGTGATTTTTGGTATCCTTCAGGTGGGACATCCTTTGTTATGTCTTTCACTGTGTCCTGCATATCCAGTTCTCTCAGGGTCTGGAGTATGCTGCCCGCATGTGTTTTGGGAGGATTTAGCTCTTCGTGCAGGTTTATGCACGCTTGCATTTTGTTATCTGTGGTCCATTTCTGTTGCTTCTGATGGTTTTGCACGGATTGGCAGTATTTCTCTGGCCTATCATGTGCGTGAGAGACCGTAGTTGTGTCTGTGCCCTCAAGAGACATATTCCTGTCCCCATTGGGTTTCGAGTTTTATTATCATTGCAGTGATTTGGATGACCTCCAGCCTCTGCTGTTGGTCCTTTCTGAGACTTGTAAGGACTGGTGCTGCATATTCTACTTGTGCTCTGATGGTTTGTATATAGAACCTCCTGAGCTGATGGCATGTTGCACCTTCTTGTATAGATGTGATTTTCTTTAGAGCATTGAGTCTGATTTTTGTTTTGGCCTGGATGAGCTGTTTCCCTCTCAGGAGATAGTGTGTCTGCAATGCAGGCTCCCAGATATGTGTAGCTATCCACCCTGTGTATGATGTCTCCCTTTAGTAGAAGGTTGGGTGGGTTTTGATCATGCTTTATTGCCATGGATTTTGTCTTTTTCTGTTGATTTTGAGTCTCATTTGTGTGCATTTGTCCTCAATTTTTTGCAAGGCTTCTTGCATCTTATGGAGTTGTCTTGGAGGGCTTGAGCCGGCGATGCAAACGTCGTCAGCATATATGAAGACCTTTCCTCCACGCTAGATTTTCCATAAGGACATTGAATAGGAAGGGGCTTAGAATGCCCCCCTGTTGATTGCCATTTTCAAGGGAGTAGTACTCCAACATTCTGCCTTGGAACACTAACTCTTGCTTCTCTGTCTTGCATGTATCCTTTTGTCCATGTATGCAGGTTGCCTTTGATCCTCTTCCGGACTAGGGTGGAGAGGATGGTTGCTGCATTGGCCAGTTCATATGCCTTTTCTAGGTCTAAGTAGACCACTATGGATCTTCTGCCATTTATGGCACATAGCACATCTGTGAGGCATTCGTGGGTGCCTATTCCTTCCCTATAGGCACAAAGCCTGTGGTGTAGGGGCCCTGCTTTCCATAGTAATTTGTATAGGACTATTCTTTCTGCAACTTTTTCCATGCAGCTTATGAGGGATATCGTCCTGTATGCTCCTGGCTCCTTTGGCTTTGTGATTGGTTGTGTGTCCTGCTGTTGCCATTTCTTTGGCCTGGTGTGCTCTGCGTATGTCCTATTTAACAGGAGGAGGTATACTTATTTGGCAGGGTCGCCCATGTGCCTCAGCATGTTGTAGGTGATTGCATCTGCACCAGGGGCTGTGTCTCTCTTTCCCTTGCTGAGTGCACTGTTTAGTTCTCCCATAGTGAAGGGTGTGTCTGTGTCGTCCGGCATGTTGCAGGCAGCATTGATTTCCCTCCACCTTGGAAGGGAAATCTCATTTATTTTTTTCCCGTGTTATTTGGGGATGGTTATCGGATTTTGTTCTCTCTGTAAAGTTTATGAATACGTCCGCGTTTTGCTGTGGGTTGGGATGGATGCTTTGCTCTGTTCTTCCTTTCCCTGCAATTTTTGCAAGGAATCTCCAGATCTTGGTTACTGGAGTTTGTCCGCTGATGTTGGTACACCATTCATACCATGCCTGTTGTTTGACCTTTTTTTGTCTCTTATGTTGCATGGGCTATTACCTCTGGGAAGTTTGTGCATCTCGTCCGATGGCTCCCTTCTGAAGAGTTTTTGGACTCTGTTGACTCTAGCATTGAGTTCTCTGACTCTTTCACAGTAGTACCTTGCATCCTTGTGATTGGTCTTGGCTTGTTTGATCTTTGGCATAGACATATTTGCTGCCTCTCTGAGTTTGCTAATAAACTATTCGTAGAAGAGTTCTATGTCACTTGATGGGTTTTCAAGGTAGCCCCTCGCCCATCTCGTCATTGTGGCTTCGAATGTAGCCCAGTTTGCAAACTTGGGGTTCCATCTCTCCGGTGGTGGCGGTGTGGGAGGCAGCTTTTTTGAGTTGTAGGCCAATATCAAAGGCTATGTGGTCGCTTGTGAGAGTTTCATGTAACTTCCATGTTGCTTGCTCCTTTAGGGCTGAGTTTATGAAGGTTAGATCTAGTCTCCCTCCTCTTAGAAGAGTTGGCTCTCCACTATTTAGTAGGCACACCCCTGGGAATTCACGTGGTAACTGATGTAGATGTCTACCAGTTGTGATGGTTTGTTGTGTTGAGTTTAAACTCGGATCATGCGCACTGAAGTTTCCAACTATTACAGTGTTTTCTTGTGTTGCTGCGCTGAAGAGTGTTTCCCCTTCGTATGTGCTGTCTCGAGCCCTGTATATATTGTGTACTGTCAGTGTTGTGTTTGCAAGTGTGAGTTTAACACTGTGATGCTACATGATCTCCGCATGGGGCGTTTTTTATTTTCTTCGAAGGAATTGTTTTTTTTATACCCATAGGGATTAGTCCTCTTTTAGTGTCTGTGTATGGTGTTTTGTATACTTTGTACCCCTTAAATGAGAATTTGACACTTTCCCTTACTAGTGTTTTTATGTAACATTATGATGTCATAGTTATGTGTTTGCGTGTGTGCTTGCAGAATCCATATTTATTGTTTGCGCTTAGAATATTCCACTAAGGATTTTTATAGTGTTTGTATCTCTGCAATCATTTATTCTGATTGTGTTGTCGCTGTTTCCTATCTCATTGTCATTTGCACTGGGTGTGCTTTGACTCCCTACAATGTGGTTGGCCCTGGCACTGGAGATGCACTTGGAATGAAGCTGACACCGACCGTATTTGCAGTGCCATTTGCACTGCTATTGTGTAATTGCGTAGGCATGATGATGCAAAGAGTCCCCCCGATTATTCTTATGTATTTGTCTACTACTTCCTTGGCAATGTCTTTTGAAAAATTGGTTCCTGTCAACTCTGCTGTATTACTTTTGTCATGTGAATCATGGCTGCCACGAAGAGAAGTGGGGACAGTGGGTCGCCCTGGAAGATCCCTCTCCTGATGTTAACCTCTCCTAGTCTTATCCCGGGGCTTGTAAATACTGTGTTGCCCATTTTATTTTTGAGGAAGCTGATGGTGCTTTCCTCTGCCCCATATATGTTCAAGCATTCTGCTTATTAATATTATTTAATAGTTTTAATTATTATTTTTTATTTTTATTTTTAAATTATTATAGTTATTAGTATTGTTTTTATTTTTATTTTTATATATATTTTATTATTTAAAATTTTTAAAATTTTATTATTATTTATATTTTACTTATTAATATTTAATCCTTTTTATTTGGTTTAAATTAAATTTTTTATTATCTTTAATGTTCTTTTTTTCAGTTTATTATTTTATTAGTTTTATTTATATTTTTATTATTTTTATATATTTTATTTTTAATATTTGTTTATTTTATTTAATATTTTTTATTTATTTATTTATTTTTTATTTTTGATATCATCCATATTATTTTCATTACTTTTTATTTTTATTATAATTTTAATGTTTTTTTTTATTTATTTTTGTTTAAATATTTATAGAATTTAGTTTTTGTATTTAATATTTTATTTATTTAATTTCTTTTCATTTATCTATTTGTTTATTTTTTTTATTTTATTTTTTTCTCATTTTGTTTATCTTTATTTAAATTATTTATTCATTTATTTATTTTTTTTTATTTATGTTTTTTTTATTTGTATATTTATTTTTTATTTATTTTTTAATTTATTTTTATTTTTATTTATCATTTTTTTTCATTTTACTCATTACGTATTTCCCTTATTTATTTTCTATATATTTGTATAATATTTGTTATTTATTTTCTATTTATTTATTTGCTTTTTTTTTTTTTGTTTATTTATTCATTTATTTTTTATTTTTTAATTTTTATTATTTTTTATTCCCTTTTTTGTTGTTTATTTATTTGTTTATTTAATTTATTTATTACAATTTTTTTATTTATTTATTTATATGTTTTTATTGATTCTATTTTTGGTATTTTTCTTTTTAGCAAATTTAGTTTAAATTATTTTTTAATTTTATATTTTTTTATTTGAGGTTTTATTTTTTTTTATTATTTATTTGTATTGATCTATTTTATAGTTTTTATTAGCAATTTTTTTTATTTATTTGTTTATTACTAATTTATTTTAGTTATTTCATTTAATTTATTGTATTTATTTATTTATTTTTACGTGATTTTAATTGTTTTTTTATTAAATTTTTGAGGGTTGGGTTTATTTTTTTGGTTTATTCGTTTTTTATTTTTTGAGGGGTTATTTTGTTGTATGTATTTATTTAGGGTTTTCATTTATTTTTTTTATTTGATAAATTTTTATATATTCTTATTTAGTTTTATTTATTGATTTATATTTTATTTATTATTTATTTATATATGTTTATTTTTATATTTATTTCTATCTATAGTTTTTTCTTGCTTCATTATTTGTTTATTTGTATTTATTTATTTATGTTTTTTTTGTTTATTTACGTATTTTATTTATTTATGTTAGTATATATTTATTTATTTAATTATTTATTTTTATTAATTTTTTCATTTTTATGTATTTATTATTATCTACTTCTTTATGTATTTATTTATTTATTTATTTCTATTAATTTTTTTTATTTATATAGTTATTTTTTATATTTTTATTCTTATTATTCTTTATTTATTTTATGTATTTATTTTTAATTATTAATTTGTTTATATTCATATATTTAGTTATTTATATTAATTTTATGTTTTTATTATTTATTCATTTATTTATTTATTTTTATTTATTTTTTATTTATTTATTTTGATATTGTTTATTTATTATTTATATATTTATTTATTTTATATATTTAATTTTTATTTTTATTTATTCATGTGTTTTTTATTTATTTTTTTAATTTACATATTGATTTATTTTTATTTATTTATTTTACTTATTTAATTTTATTTATTTATTCATATTTTGATTTATTTTTACTTACTTAATTATTTATTTTTATTTTTATTATTTATTTACTTATTTATTTATTTATTTATTCATTTATTTATTTTTATTTATTTATTTGTTATTTATTTATTTATTATTTTTATTCATTTATTTAATTATTTTTATTTTTTATGTAATTTTATTTAATTTCATTTTTTATTTCATCTTTATTTATTTTTTATTTATATATTTATTTATGTATTTTTATATATTTATTGTTTTATTTGTATTTTTTATTTCAATTTACATTGATATTATTTCATTATTTTTACCTTATTCCTGAAGTAAACCATCTTTTAAACATGTTAAATTAAAAGTAATTGTAGCCTCAGCTGCAGTAATATTATATAGGTCTATTTTCATAATTGTTATTTTCTCGTTGTTGCTTAAACTGCTGAACAACGCACCGAAGGTTGGCATGTCTAAGACAGGTATGTATGAAAATAATTTTACTGTTATTCAAAGATGCCAGAGGCTGTGGTTAAGCATTCGTTGTATAACCTGTAGAGTTTTTCAGGGTTACATTTTTACTCGAAGTCTGGATTCTGACTATTTTTTTTCACTACTTAAACAGGCTAGTAGAACGCCTATGGAGGTCATTTTCACATGCAGGGTGAAGATCAGCGTGTATATTTATATTTCAGTCTTTACAGATATACTATGATATTGTCATGGAAGTCTCTCTCTCTCTCTCTCTCTCTCTCTCTCTCTCTCTCTCTCTCTCTCTCTCTCTCTCTCTCTCTCTCTCTCTCCTTATACTTCTCAACCTTTTCCCTTCTACTATTATGCAAGAGGATATTGCAGAAACGGAGAAAATTGCAGATTCAGACACAAAATTAATAATTATGATGAAGGAAGATCAAATATTATGGAAAAGTTGGATTTTTTAATGTCAGAATTTCTGGAAATGAAAAAAAGAACAACATACCAGAACAGGAAAGAGACATGGGAAAATCCTTATTACTATCAGTATTAAATGAAGGAGAAAACACGCAAACCATCATAGTGATGAATGCGCAGGGTTTAGTTACGAGTAACTCAAAAAGAAAAATAGAGTACTTAGAAGAACTAACCCAAAATGAAAAAGAAAATGATATAATGAAATATAAGTGAAACCTGGTATTCCCAAGAGACTGGGAATGATGATCAAATAAAAGGGTTCCAAACTTATAGATCAGATAGAAAAAATAGGAATCAAGGGGGAACCGCAATATATGGGAAAGACAAAAACAAGGAAAAATATATGAGAAATATAGTAACTCAGAATGTGAACTAATAGCGGTAGAATTTGAATCTGAAAAATTGATGAAACATAGTAATATATAGACCTCCTAATACTAAAGAGTTTGACTTAATAATTGAAAAATTGGATGATATATGTAGAAATCACAAGGACTGGACTATTCTCCTATCTGGTGACTTCAACTTTCCTTTCGTAGAATGGAAAGAACGAATAGGAGATTGTGGTTGTACTTATACATATAAAAAAGAGAGTAATAGTAGTGCAGAAGATAAGAGGCAATTTGAAAAGCTATTAGATATGCTACTAGAATACAACATTCAACAAATAAATCACCTGCCAACAAGAAAGGAAAATACTTTAGACCTAGTATTTGTGAACGAGATGAATTATGTTAAAGAAATAATAGTTTATAATGCGAGTATTTCAGACCATAATGTCATAGAATTAACAGTTCATTCCAAAGCAAGTGAAAATAGAGATAAGCAAGAAATGAAAAAGTGGGAAGGATATGGAAAATACAACTTCTACAGTAAAAAAAAAATATAAAAGGTCAGAAATTAATGAAGAATTAAACAAAGATTGGGATAACATTTTCGTAAGTGATGACATAAGGGTAAATACGGAGATATTATATAAAATATTGGAGATAATAGTGGAAAAATATATACCGAAGAAGAAAAGTAAACATCATTCATGCATACCAAGAGACAGAAGGATCTTGTTCCAGAAAATCAGAAAGTGGAAAAAAGGTCTTGCAAAAGAAAAAAATGCATGGAAAGTTATAGAACTAAAAAGTAAGATAGAAAATGCAGAACAAAAGATTATACAATCAAAAGAAAATGAAAAACGGGACTTGGAAGAAAAAACCCTATTAAATATCAAGCAAAACCCCAAACTATTATACTCATATGCGAAGAAGATGAATAAAAGAAGAATAGAAATAGGCCCTCTGAGAATTGAAGGGAGATTAACGAATGAAAAAAAGGAAATTTGCAACATACTGGCAGAACGATATAAGAGAGAATTCACCCCTAGAAATAGATAATGAAGATAATGATATAGAAGTAAGGGATGAAAATAGTGAATATTTAGCTGACATAGATATTAATGAAGCTGATATTGTGCAGGCTATTAATGAAATTAAAAATGGAGCTGCTGCAGGGCCTGATGGAATTCCTGCTATTTTGTTAAAGAAAGTAGTTCATTCTATCGCAAAGCCACTTGCAATATTATTAAGACAAAGTGTAGATACAGGCAAGATATATGATGAGCACAAATTAGCATATATTTACCCCTACTTTCAAAAGTGGATCAAGACTAGAGGCAAGTAATTATAGGCCTGTGAGTCTAACATCACATATTATGAAAGTGTATGAAAGGGTAATGAAGAAAAATATTATGAAACATTAATAAAAAATAATTTGTTTAATAAAGGACAACATGGTTTCGTACCCGGAAAAAGTACACAAACCCAACTGTTAGTCCACCGTGAAAACATATTCAAAAATATGAAAAGCGGAAATGAAACAGATGTGGTTTATTTAGACTTTGCAAAAGCTTTTGATAAAGTAGACCATAATATATTGGCGAAGAAAATTAGAAAACACAATATCGTGGATAAAGTAGGAAGATGGTTAAAAGAATTTTTACACAACAGAAAACAGATAGTTATTGCAAACGACGAGAAATCGGATGAAGCCAAGGTAATATCCGGTGTGCCGCAAGGTACGGTGTTAGCTGCAATACTGTTTGTTATTATGATTGAAGACATAGACAATAATGTTAAGGATTCGGTAGTGAGTAGTTTCGCAGATGACACAAGAATAAGTAGAGAAATTACTTGTGATGAAGATAGGAACGCTCTACAAAGAGACCTTAACAAAGTATATGATTGGGCAGAGGTAAATAGGATGGTATTTAACTCTGATAAATTTGAATCAATAAATTATGGAGACAGAGAAAGAAAGCTATATGCATATAAGGGACCTAATAATGAGACCATCACAAATAAGGAAGCAGTTAAAGACCTTGGTGTGATGATGAATAGGAACATGTTATGCAATGATCAAATAGCAACTCTGTTGGCAAAATGTAAAGCAAAAATGGGAATGTTGTTACGGCACTTCAAAACAGAAAAGCGAACATGATTATGCTTTATAAAACATATGTTCGTAGTCCACTTGAATATTGCAATATGATATGGTACCCACACTATCAAAAGGATATTGCACAAATAGAGAGTGTACAAAGGTCCTTTACAGCTAGAATAGAAGAAGTTAAGGACCTAGACTACTGGGAAAGACTACAATTCTTAAAATTATATAGTCTAGAAAGGAGAAGAGAACGCTACATGATAATTCAGGCATGGAAACAGATAGAAGGAATAGCAGAAAATATCATGGAACTAAAAATATCAGAAAGAGCAAGCAGAGGTAGATTAATAGTGCCCAAAACTATACCAGGAAAAATAAGGAAAGCACACAGGACATTAATCCACTACGCACCAGCATCGATAATGCAGCGTCTATTCAATGCGTTGCCAGCTCATCTGAGGAATATATCAGGAGTGAGCGTAGATGTGTTTAAGAATAAGCTCGACAAATATCTAAACTGCATCCCAGACCATCCAAGATTGGAAGATGCAAAATATACCGGAAGATGTACTAGCAACTCTCTGGTAGACATTAGAGGTGCCTCACACTGAGGGACCTGGGGCAACCCGAACAAGATGTAAGGTCTGTAAGGTAAGGTCACATGGTATTGCGACATCAATGAGTGATACATTCTTCTTAATGTTGTCAATCAACGTCACGTCTCGTCTATTGGCACATATCACCTGTTCTGTATTGATACCAGAGTCCCCGAGGATATTTGCTTGATCGTTTCCTATCACTAAGCTCCTCCCATTAATAGCCTGCTCGTCATATTTCAGTTCTCAAAGAGGGAAAAAATAAGGAAATGTTTAGATTTTCATTGATTTCTAAGAAATATTTCGGCAGGTGACGTAATATTTGTAGTATCACGTCTTCATCTGTATAGCAAATTTCATTTACAACTAAAGATAATATAAACAGAGATTTCTTTTAAGAATTACGATTACAGTTTCCTTTCGAATGTGTAATGAATAACATTTCAGTTGAATTACAATTACTACAAACCTGCCTTCATCGCACAGCCGCCCATGTGTAAAAGGGGCGTGGCCTAGGCAGGCAAGAGATGACGACATACCGATTTCCTTCGCTACAGATCCAACCACCTTACTGGTTATACCTTTGGTATAACCAGTATGCGCCTGTGTAAGAGACTCTCCTTCCATGCTCAGGAGGGGCTATAAAGAACCATGCAGGCACCAAACATTGATAGAATTATTGTACAGATGGTCAGCAAAGTATAAATAGAGGCTTCTGGGATATTGAGTGGCGATAACGCTACCTCTCTCTCTAGATACCTTGGTTCTTGGAGGATTGTACGATTGTTCTGGAGGTATGTAAAGAAGGGCGCAGGCCTTAGGACTGTGAAAAGGTAGGAGAGGCTTAAAATATTGTCCTAGCAAGACGGTATAACCTCCATAGTACATACCTTAGAGCGGTGAGGTCAGGTGACTCTCGACCAGACAGTAGGCAAGAACATCATACCGTGGTTGAGGCTTTCCTTAGTGACGAATTGGTGCCTGTCAACCCGAGCTCCGTAAGGAATCTCATCCTCGCGAATGATAGATATTTGCGCACCATTGCCATCGAAAGCTCGGACCTGGTGGGCAGGAATTGCGATCTCTGGGTGTACTAGAACTGAAGGATTCTCCGTCCCTGTCATTGCAATGGCAGTAACCGTAGCTGCTTTCTTGGGACATCTCGACCAGGAAGCGGTGTGCTTATGCACTTTGCACAAGTCGTAGAAACTCTTGCTGTAGTCGTTGTAGTCGTGCTTGGGTCCATCTTCTGTAGTACTTTTGTCATGTGAATCATGGCTACTACGAAGAGTAGTGGGGACAGTGAGTAACCCTGGAAGATCCCTCTCCTGATGTTAACCTCTCCTACTCTTATCCCAGAGCTTGTAAATACTGTATTCCAGTTGCTCATCCGATTTTTGATGAAGCTGATGGTGCTTTCCTGTGCCCCATATATGTTCAAGGATTCTGCTTATTATTATTATTATTTTAGTGTTCTAATTAATATTTTTTAATTTTTAATTTTATATTTATTATAGTTATTAGTATTGTTTTCTTTCTATTCTTTTGTATAATTTAATTGTTTTATTATTATTATTATTATTATTATTTATTTTACTTATTATTATTATTTAGTAATCATTTTTGTTTTGTTTAAAATAAATTTATTATTATCTTAAATATTTTATTATTATTAATTATTATTATTTTATTTTATGTTTTTTATTTTTTATATTTTTATTTTTTGTATATTTTATTTTTAATATTTTTTATTTGATTTATTATTATTATTTTTATTTATTTATTTATTTATTTTTAAATGACTTACTTTTCATTATTTTATTTTTATTTTTATTTTTATGATTTTTTCATGTGAATTGTATTTATTTCATTTTTATTTTTATTTTTTTTCATGTTTTTATTTATTTTTCATGTTTAAAATATTTATTTTTTTTTTTATTATGTATTTGATTATATTTACTTAATTATTTTTCATTTATTTTCTTTATTTATTTATTTATTTATTTATTATTTTTTTATTTATTTTATTTATTATTTTTATTTAATTTTATTTTCTTTTCTATTTATTAATTTACTTTTATCTGTTTATTTATTATTTATTTTTATTTATATATTTATTAATTAATTAATTTATGCAGTTGTTTATTTTTATAATTTATCATTTTTATTCATTTTGTTTATTTTATATTTTTATTATTTTTCATGCATTTAAATTTATTTATTTTTATTTATTTCCTTTCCATTTTTATTTATTTATTTATTTATTTACTCTTCTTCATTGACCCATTTTTATTTTCTTTTTATTTATTTTATTTTTATTTTTATTTATTTAATTTTAATCATTTATTATTTTCATTTATTTATTTATTTTTATTTTTTATTTATTAATTTTATTTACTTATATATATTAATTATTGATTTAGTCGTTTTATTTATTTATTTTCATGTATTTATTTATTGTCATTGATTGTTTTATTTATTTTTATTTACTCTTATTTATTTTTGCTTATTCATTTTTATCTATTTATATTTAAATATTTTTATGTTTATATTTTTATTTATTTTTCTATATTTTTATTTATTTATTTATCTATTTAATTTAATATATTTTGTTTATTTATTCATATTTATTAATTTTTTATTTTTTCTTTATTTATTTTTTCTTCATTTATATTTAATTTATTTAATTTATATATATTGATTTTATCTATTTATTTATTTATTTTTTTTTATGTTTATTTATGTATTTATTTGATTTCTATTTATATTATTTATTTTTTTAATTAGTTGTTTATTTTTATTTAATTTATTCCTTTATTTGATTCAATTTTTTATTTTTAATCTATTTATTTTAATTTGTTTTTATTTTTGATTTTTTTATGTTTTTATTTGTTTTGGTTCAATTTTATTGACTAGATTTTATTTTTATTTAATTTTGTAGTTTCATTAATTTATTTTATTTTTAAATGTGAATTTATTTTTTAAAGTGTTTATTTATTTATTTATTTATTTATTTAATTTAATTAGTTGTTTATTTTTATTATTTATTCATTTATTGATTCATTTTTATTAATCTTATTTATTTTAAGTATTTTTTTATTTTTGAGTATTTATTTGTTTTGTAAATATTTATTACTATATTTATTTTATTTTAAGTAGTTCATATATTTATTTTTAAATGTTTATTTTTATTTTTCTTAATTCTTGTATTTTTTAGTTTTTTGTCTTCTTTATTTACTTTTTTTTATTTATTCATATATTTATTTATATTCATATTATTTATTTATTTATTATCTTTTTTATTTATTTTATTAATTCACTATTTTATTTTTATTTATTAATTTTTTTATTTTTTTATATTTTTTTATTTTTTATTTATTATTTATTTATTTTTTATTTATTCCTTTTTTTATTTATTTTTAGTAATTTTATATATTTATTTTTTTATTTTATTTTTTATTTATTTTTTCATTTTATTTTGTTATTTATTTAATTATTTTATTTTTATTTGTTTTTATTATTTATATATTTTTTTTTATTTATTTATTTTTTCTATTTATTTCATTTTTTATTATTTATGTTATTTATTTAATTTTTTTATTTTTTATTTGTTTATTTTTATATTTATTTATTTATTTTGTTTATTTTTTGTTATTTATTTTTTTTTTTCTTTATTTATTTCTTATTTACTATTTGTTTTTATATTTATATGTTGCATTTATTTTTATTTGTTTGTGTGTTTATTATTGTTTATTTTTGATTCATTTTATTTTTATTTATTTATTTTTTGTTATTTTATTTATTTATTTTTAGTTTAATTATTTTTATTTTATTTTACTTCTTTATTTTATTTATTTTATTTTTATTTGTTTTTTTCATTTTTTTATTTTTATTTTTATTATTTATTTTATTCATTCATTTATTTTATTTTCATTTATTTATTTTTATTTATTTTACTTTTTTTATTTATTTTTTATTTCATTTTATTAATTTCTTTATTTAGTTTTATCTATTTACATTTATTTATTTATATATTTATTTATTTATTTTCATTTATTCATTTTTTTTTATTTGTATTTTTTAATTTTAATTTACTTTGATATTATTTCATTATTTTTACCCTTATTTATGAGGTAAACCATCTTTTAAACATATTAAATTGAAAGTAATTGCTGCCTCAGCTGCAGTCATATTATGTAGGTCTACTTTCATAATTATGATTTTTTCGTTGTGCTAAGCTGGTGAACAACTCACCGAAGGTTGGCATGTCTCAAATAGGTAATTATAAAAGTCCGTTTTAACTTTTATTAAAAGATGCAAGAGGCTGTAGATAAACATTTGTTTTATAACCCGTAGAGTTATTAAGGTCAAAATTTTATTCCAAGTTTGGATTCTGACTATTCCTTGCCACTACTTAAACACACTAGTAGTGTGCCTATGGAGGCAATTTTCACATGAAGAGTCAAGATCAGTGTGCATATTTATATATCAGTCTGTATAGATATACTATGGTATCAAAGTCTCTCTCTCTCTCTCTCTCTCTCTCTCTCTCTCTCTCTCTCTCTCTCTCTCTCTCTCTTGATACTTTTCAATCTTTTCCTTTCTACTCGGGTGTCACATGGTATTGCGATATCAATGAGTGATACTTTTTTCTTAATGTTGTCAATCAGAGTCACGTCTGGTCTATTGGCATATATCACCTTATGTTTATTTGATACCATAGTCCCCGAGGATATTTGCTCGATCGTTTTCTATCACTAAGCTCCTTTCAATTTATACTTTTTTCGTCATGTTTCAGTTGTCAAAGAGGGGAAGGCGTTATTTTTAATTTGGTTGACATTTATAGCTACATTGTGGTGTCTGGTGCCATATAAAACAGGAAAACATAAGCAAATGTTTAGATTTTTATTGATTTCCAAGAAATATTTAGGTACGTGACTTCATATTTGTAGTATGACGTCATCGTACGTTTAGCAAATTTCTTTTACAACTAGACTTATATTAAACAGAGATTTCTTTCAAGAATTACAATTACTGTTTCCTTAAGAATGTGTAATGAATAACATTTCAATTTAATTACAATTACTACAAGCCTGCTTTCATCGCACAGCCGCCCAGTTGTAAAGGGGGCGTGGCCTAGGCAGGCAAGAGACGACGACAAACCGGTTTTCTTCGCTCCAGATGCAACCACCTTACTTATGCCCACCTTTGGTATGACCAATATGCGCTTGTGTAAGAGACTCTCCTTCCACGCCCAGGAGGGGGCTATAAAGAACCACACCCGCACCAAACATCAGAAGACTCCTTGTACAGATGTTGAGCAAAGTACACAAAGAGGCTTCTGGAATATTGAGTGAGGATGATGCTACCTCTCTCTCTAGATACCTTGGTTCTTGGAGGACTGTAAGAAAAGGAGGGGCCCCTGGGACTGTTAAAAGGTAGGAGGAGGCTTAAAATCTTGTCTTAGCAGGACGGTATAACCTCCATTGTACATACCTTAGAGCGGTGAGGTAGGGTGACTCTCGACCAAACAGCAGGCAAGAACATCTTATAATGGCTGAGGCTTTCCTTTGTGACGAATTGGTGCCTGTCAACCCGAGCTTCGTAAGGAATCTCTTCCTCGCGAATGATGGATATCTGCGCACCAGTGTCATCGAAAGCTAGGACCTGGTGGGCAGGATAGCGACCTTAAGGAGGTGCAGCAAATATAGAGCCCTACGCTGGAGGGCCTTCTAGATATGAATGATTGTCCGTCCCTGTCATTGCAATGGCAGAAACCGCTATTGCTTTCTTGGGGCATCTCGACTAGGAAGCGGTGTGCCCATGCACATTGCACAAGTCGTAGGAACTCTTGCTGAAGTCGTGCTTGTGTCCATCTTCTGTAGTACTTTTGTTATGTTAATCGTGGCTACTAGGAAGAGTAGTGGGGACAGTGGGTCGCCCTGGAAGATCCCTCTCCTGATGTTTATTTTATATTTATTTTTTATCTTTTTTATTTATTTATTTGTTTATTTTTCTTTTTTATTTATTCATTTATTTATATATATATTTGTTTATTTATTAATTTTCATTATTTTTATTTTTTTCATTTTTATTTATTTATATATATTTTATTTATATATATTTATTATTTATTGTTATTCATTCATTTTTTATTTATTGTTTTATTTATTTCTATTTTATTTTATTTATATATTATTTTTATTTATTTATTTGATATTTTCATTTATTTATCTTATATTTATTTGTTTATTTATTTTTTTTTTTATGTTTTTATTTATTTTATTTTATTCTTTATTTATTTGTTTTTTATTCATATATATGTTATTTATTAATTAATTAATTTATTTATTTATTTTATTTATTTATTTGTTTATTTATATTCATTTATTTATATTATTTTTGTATTGACAAATTTATCTTTTATTTTTATTTTATTAATGATTTTTGTTTTGATATATTTATTTATAAATTTTTCATACACATATATTTATTTGTTTTTTATTTATTATTTTATTAATTTTTTTTTCATTAGTTTTTCATTTATTTATTTTTATTATATATTGATTATTTATTTATGGATTTATTCTCATTTATTTATTTATTTTTTAATATTTTTTATTTATTTATATGTATGTGTTCTTTGTTAATTTATTTGTATTTATTTATTTATTTTTATTTATTTATTTATTTTTATTTTTTTATTATTTTTTATTTAATTTATTTTTATATGTTTGTTTATTTATTAATTTTTATTAATTTATTCATTTTATGTATTTATTTATTTTTATTTAATTTTTATTTTATATTTATATTTATTTAATATATTTACTTTTATCTTTTTATTTCATTGTTTTTATTTATTTATTTATGTTACTTATATATTTTATTATTTATTTATTTATTTATTTATTTTTATTTCATTTATTTATTCATTCATTTTAGTAATTTATCATTTTTTAGTAATTTGTTTTTTTAATGGATTTATTTATTTTTATTCATTTTTATTTTATTTCTTTATTTAATTTATTTTTATTCATATATTTTAGTTTTAATTATCATTTTTTTGTTTATTTATCTTGTATTGTTTATTTATTTATTTTTTTTTATTTTTTATTTTTTTATTTCATTACTATTTATATATTATTTTTATGTTATTCATAATTTAAATGTTTTTTTAATTTATTATTATTTTGTAATTTTATTTATTTAATTTATTAATTTTTATTTATTCATTTTTATTTAGTAATTTTATTTTTCATTTTATAGATTTATTTTTATTTTTCATGTTTTTATTCATTTATTTTCTTATTTTATTTTTATTTAGATTATTTATTTTTTTATTTATTTTTCAATTTATTCATTTATTTTTATAGTTTTTTTTATTTTTTTTATTTTTTATTTTTATTTCTTTTTATTTTTTCTTTAATTTTTCTTATTTTTTTTAATTATTTATTTATTTTTATATTGCATTTATTTAATATATTTTTATGTTTTTATTTTTGTTTACTTTCTTTTATTTATTTACTTTATTTATATTTTTTTATTTTTACTTTTTATTTATTGTATGGTTTATTTTATTTATTTTATTTTTTTTACATTTTTTTTATCATTTATTTTAAATTTTTTTTAGTTAATTTTATTTTATTTATTTATTTTTCATTTTTTATTTATTTTTATATATTTTATTTTTAGTTATTTATTTTTTTATGTATTAATTTTTTTATTAATTAATTATTTTATTTTTATTGATATATGTTTATTTTATTTTTTTTTTTATTTATTTATTTTTATTCTTGTATTTTATTTTTTATTCATTTACTTTTTAATTTATTTATTATTGTTATTTGTATTTTTTTTTATTTCATTTCCATTGATAATATTTCATTATTTTTACCTCTATTTCTCAAGTAAACCATCTTTTAATCATGTTAAATTAAAAGTAATTGCGTCTTCAGCTGCAGTAATATTATGTAGGTTTCTTTTCATAATTATGATTTTCTCGTTGTTTTTTAAAAAGCTAAACAACGCACCGAAGGTTGACATGTCTAAGACAAGTATGTATGGAAGTCAATTTTACTTTTATTCAAAGATGCCAGAGGCTGTGGTTAAACATTCGTTGTATAACCCGTAGAGTATTACACAGTTAAATTTTTATTCAAATTGTGGATTCTGACTATTCCTTAACCTACCTAAACAGGCTAGTAGAACGCCTATGGAGATCATTTTCACATGCAGGGTGAAGAGCAGTGTATATATTTACATTTCAGTCTTTACAGATATGCTGTGATACTGTCATTAATGTCATTCTCTCTCTCGTGCATATCTGCTCTCTCCTCTCTCTCTCTCTCTCCTTATACTTCTCAATCTTTTCCCTTCTACTCTGGTGTCACATGGTATTCCGACATCAATGGGTGATACATTCTTCTTAATGTTGCCAATCAACGTTACGTCTCGTCTATTGGCACATATCACCTTTTGTTTATTGATACCATAGTCCCCGAGGATATTTGCTTGATCGTTTTCTATCACTAAGCTCCTCCCCATTTATTGTCTGCTCTCCATATTTCAGTTGTCAAAAAAGGAATGCGGTGTTTTTAACAGTATTGACATTTCAACATAGCTAAATTATGGTGTCTGGTGCCATATAAATCAGGAAAACATAAGAAAATGTTTAGATTGTCATTGATTTCAAGAAATATTTCGGTAATGTGAAGTCATATCTGTAGTATGACGTCATGATACGTTTAGCAAATTTTTATTATTACTAGATTAACATTAAGCAGAGATTTCTTTAAAGAATTCCAATTACAGTTACCTTAAGAATATGTAATGTATAACATTTCAATTAAATTACAATTACTACAAGCCTGCCTTCATCGCACAGCCGCCCAGGTGTAAAAGGGGCGTGGCCTAGGCAGACAAGAGATGACGACATGCCGATTTCCTTCGCTCCAGATTCAACCACATTACTTATGCCCAACTTTTGTATGAACAGCATGCGCTTGTGTAAGACTCTCCTGCCACGCCCAGGAGGGGGCTATAAAGAACCACTGCCGCACCAAACATAAGGAGACTTCTTGTACAGATGTTCAGTAAAGTACAAATAAAGGCATCTGGGATATTGAGTGGGATGACGCTACCTCTCTCTTTAGATACCTTGGATCTTGGAGGATTTTAGGATTGTTCTAGAGGTATGTAAGGAAGGCCGGGGGCCCTGGGACCGTGAAAAGGTAGGAGGAGGCTTAAAATCATGTCCTAGCAGGACGGTATAACCTCCATAGTACATACCTTAGAACGGTGAGTTCGGGTGACTCTTGACCAGGCACCAGGCAAGAACATCTTAACATAGGTGAGGCTTTCCTTTGTGATGAATTGGTGCCTGTCAACCCGAGCTCCGTAAGAAATCTCATCCTCGCGAATGATGGATATCTGCGCACCAGTGTCATCGAAAAATCGGACCTGGTGGGCAGGATAGCGACCTCTGGGAGGTGCAGGAAATATAGGGCCCTGGAGGGTCTACTAGAACTGAAGGATTGTCCGTCCCTGTCATTTCAATGTCATTAACCGCAGCTGATTTCTTGGGGTATCTCGACTAGGAAGCGGTATGCCTATGCACTTTGCACAAGTCGTAGTAACTCTCACTGAAGTCGTGTTTAGGTCCATCTTCTGTAGTACTTTTGTCATGAGAATCATGGCTACTACGAAGAGTAGTGGGGACAGTGAATCCCTCTGGAACATCCCTTTCCTGATGTTTGTCGTTATATTTATTTTATCTGTTTTTATTTATTTATTTATTTGTTTATTTTTATTTATTTATTTATTAATTTATATACCTTTATATTGTTTATTTATTCATTTTATTAGTGTTTTAACTTTTATGTATTTATTTATTTTTATTTATTTATTTATTATTTATTTATTTTATTTATTGTTTATTTATTCATTTTTATTAGTTGTTTTAAACTTTTTATGTTTATTTATTTTTTATTTTTTATTTATTTTATTTTATTTATTATTTTATTTATTTTATTTATATTTATTCCATTATAGTTTATTTCTTTTTATTTATTTATTTATTTATTCATTTTTATTAAAGTAATTATTTTTACTAGCATACTTACCCTTCTACGATTGGTTTATAAAATACGGGTTCAGAAGGGAAAAATTTATATGTACTATTTGTTCGTTAATATTAAAATAAGGGTGATTTTTATACAATATTATCAGTTTGTCCACAACTTAATTTCAAGTTGGCAGAGTCAGTTGCTCTGCTCATTGCCACATACAGTTGGCCATGCGTGAACATGGGTGACGGCAGAAACACACCAACACGATCCAAAGTCTGGCCCTGCGACTTGTTTGCAGTGAATGTGAAGGCCAGGTTGATGGGAAACTGCCTGCGCCATAACTGGAACGGAAACTGGTTGTCCGAAGGCATCAAAGGAATCCGGGGGATGAACAGACGTTTGCCGGTGTGAGGGCCCGTTGCTATCACTGCTTCAATGACGTGGGAATTTAGCTCCATAACGGTGTACCTCGTTCCATTGCAATGTTCATTGGCAGGATCAAAATTCCGAAGCAACATTATCGGGCAGTACTTCTTCAACGTTATTTTATGCACTGGCAGTCCCGATTGATTTAAGTTATTCAAAAAATCTTGCGGATATTGATGATAATTTTCATCTTCTATTGCGTCCAAGCTGAAATGTTCGCGACTTTCTCCGGGGAAGTTGTACAGAAATTATGTATGAAAATTCGTAAAGTAACTAAGTCTACGGGAATAACCGGCCTCGTTTCATGGCCAGAAACAGCTCCGTTTCAGGGAATCCCTTCTCACCCCACCCCCTACAAAGGAGGGGGTAGGTTGGATGAAACCCCATTACAAACCATCTTGCCAAGTTTTCATGCCCATCTGGCCAGCCGTTTGGCCGTGATTGAATGACAGACAGACAGACAGACATTACGCCCATTATAGTATGATACGATGTATATATTTATTTGTATTTAATTATTTTATATTTATTTATTTTATTTACATATTTTTTTATTTGTGTATTTTGTATTTTCATTCATCCATCCCGGTGGAGGCATGGAAAGCATTAGGAGATGAAGGAGTGGATATACTGTACGATCTTATGATAAAGATCCTTGAACAGGAAAAGATACCAAATGAGTGGCGTGGGAGTATATTGATCCCAATTTTTAAAGGGAAAGGCGATGTCCAAGAGTGTGGTAATTATAGGGGCATTAAATTGATGTCCCACACTTTGAAGATACTGGAAAGGATGATAGATGCTAGACTGAGAGAAGAAGTACAAATAGGTAAAGAGCAGATGGGATTTATGAAGGGAAGGGGAACAACAGATGGTATATTTTGTCTGAGGCAAATAATGGAGAAATTCGGGGAAAGACAAAGGGACCTACATATGGTATTCATTGACCTTGAAAAGGCTTATGACCGAGTCCCGAGACAGGAGGTTATGGAGGAGCCTGAGGGAGAAGATGGTGCCAGAGAAGTATGTGCGACTGATACAAGAGATGTACCGGAATGTATTTACCAGGTGAGGAGCAGTGTTGGGGAGACAGAAGGTTTTGAGGTGATAGTAGGATTACACCAGGGGTCGGCTCTGAGCCCATTTATCTTTAACATAGTGATGATGTTATATAGAGGAAGTAAGGGAGACAGTACCATGGAACATATTGTATGCGGATGATATTGTTCTGTGTGCAGAGAGCAGGGAAGATCTGGAAGTGAAATTGGAAAGATGGAGACAAGTACTGGAGGACAGAGGAATGAGAATAAGTAGATCCAAGACAGAATATATGTGTACCACCACTGAGGGGGATGATAGAGAAAGTATTCAGCTTGGTGGAGAGCAAATAAGGAGAGTTGATAAGTTTAAGTATTTGGGATCTTTAGTTAACGCTGGAGGAAGTATGGAAGAAGAAGTAAAACATCGGGTAACAGTGGCAGGCTGGAGGAAACAACTGGAGAGCGGCCTCGGGAGTTCTTTGTGACAAAGAGTGCCGCTTAGGTTAAAAGGAAAATTTCACAAGACGGTGGTAAGAACAGCAATGCGTATTGGTACGGAAACAGCAAGCATGAGAAAAGCAGAGCAGAAGAAGATGGATGTGGCAGAAATGAGAATGCTTAGGTGGATGTCTGGGGTGACAAGAGTGGATAGGATCAGAAATGACTACATAAGGGGGTCAACTAAGGTGGTGGAAGTATCAAAGAAAGTGCAGGAGGGGAGGCTGAGATGGTATGGACACCTGTTGAGGAGAGATGAGGACCACGCTGGGAGACATACTATGGGGGTGGAGGTGCAAGGAAGAAGAAAAAGAGGGAGACCAAGAAAGAGATGGAAGGACTGTGTGAGAGGAGACTTAAATGAGAAGGGAATTGATGAGGCAGAAGCACAAGATAGAAATAGATGGAAACGGCTCATCCAAAACGGCGACCCCATATAAAAATGGGAACAAGCTGGGAAGAAGAAGAAGAAGAAGAGTATTTTCATTTATTTACGTATTTATTTTTATTATTTAATTTATTTTCATTTTTATTTATTTATTTATTTATTTATTTATTTATTTGTTTATTTATATAATTTATTTATGTTTATGTTTATTTATTCATATATATATATATATATATATATATAATATAATATATTATTATTTATTTATTTATTCCCATATTATTTATTTATTTTCATTTATTTATTTTTATTTGTTCATGTATTTATTCTTTATTTATTTATATTTCTTTATTTATTATATTAAGTTGTTTATTTTTATTTTTTACTCATTTTTTTTTTATTTTTTTTCCCATTTTTTATTTATTTATTTTGATATATTTATTTATCATTTATTTTTTATATATTTATGTATCTTTATATTATTTGTATTTTTATTTATTTATTTGTTTATTGTTATTTGTTTATTTATATAAGTCTATTTATCAATAATTAATTGTATTTTTTTATTTTTTTTTTATTTATTTAAATATTTATTTTTTAGTTTTATTTATTTATTTATGTTTTATTTATTTATTTATTCATTCATTTATGTATTTATTCAGTTATTTTATTTTTGTTTATTTATTTTGAATTATTTTTATTTATTTTTATTTTTTGAATTGTATTTATTTTTGTTTTTTTTACATCTATTTAGTTATTTTTATTTATTTTATATACTAATTTATTTTATTTTATTCATTATTTGTTTATTCTTTTTTATATTTCTTAATTTCAATTTACATTGATATATAAAGAACCACGCCTGCACCAAACATCAGGGGACTTCTTGAATAGATGTTCAGCAAAGTACAAATAGAGGCTTCTGGGATATTGAGTGGGGATGACGCTACCTCTCTCTCTAGATACCTTGGTTCTTGGAGGACTGTAGGATTTGTCTGGAGGTATGTAAGGAAAGCCGGGGGCCGTGGGACTGTGAAAAGGTAGGAGGAGGCTTAAATTCTTGTCTTAGCAGGACAGTATAAACTCCATAGTACATACCTTAGAGTGGTGAGGTAGGGTGATTCTCGACCAGACAGTAGGCAAGAACATCTTAATATGGCTGAGGCTTTCCTTTGTGACGAATTGGTGCCTATCAACCCGAGCTCTCGAATGATGGATATCTGCACACCAGTGACATCGAAAGATCTGACCTGGTGGGCAGGATAGCGACCTCAAGGAGGTGCAACAAATATAGAGCCCTTCACAGGAAGGCATATTATAACTGAAGGCTTGCCCGTTCCTGTCAGTGCAATGGCAGTAACAGCAGATGCTTTCTTTGGGCATCTCGACTAGGAAGCGGTGTGCCCATGCACTTTGCACAAGTCGTAGGAACTCTCGCTGAAGTCTTACTTGGGTCTATCTTCTGTCGTACTTCTGTTATGTGAATCATGGCTACTAGTAAGAGTAGTGGGGACAGTGAGTCGTCCTAGTTAATCCCTCTCCTGATGTTTATTATTATATTTATTTTTATCTATATATTTTTTATTCATTTTTATTCATCCATTTATTTTTAATATGTTTTTATCTTTTTATTTGTTATATATATTATATATATATATATATATATATATATATATATATATATATATCATATATATATATATATATGTGTGTGTGTGTGTGTGTGCGTGTGTGTGTGTGCGTGTGTGTGTGTGTGTCTGTGTGTGTTTAATAATAAATTGATTTCTTTTTAATTATTTATTTATTTTTATTAATTCATTTTTTTTATTTATTTTTTTATTTAATTATTTGTATTTAGTTTTTATTTTTTTATTTTTTTTTGAAATTTATTTTTTATTTATTTTTTATTTTTTATTATTTATTTAATTCTTATTTTTTTCATTTCATTTATTTATTTATTTATTTTTATCTATTTATTTTTATTTATTTACATATTATTTTTATTTATTTTATTTATTATTCGTTTTTATGTATTTATTTATTTTTTATATATTTATTTATTTTCATAGATTTTTATTTATTTATTCTTATTTATTATTATTTATTGATTTTTATCTTTTTATATATATTTAATTATATGTTTATTTTTATGTTTATTTTTATAGATTTTTATTTATTTATTTATTTAGTTTTTATATTTTTGTTTATTCGTTTTTATTAATTTATTCATTATTATGTATATATCTATTTTCAATCTATTTTTTGATTTATTCTTATTTATTTATTTTTTAGTTTTCGATTTATTTATTTATGTATTGAATTTTACTTATTTTGTATTATTTAATATATTTTAATTTTTGTTTATTTATCTTATTTTATTTTTTTCATATATATATTTTATTTATTAATTTATTTATTTCTATTTTTAGAATATAATTATTTGTATTTTTTTATTTATATATATTTTCATTTATTTATTTATTTTTATTCATTTAATTTATTTATTTTAGTCATTTATTATTTTATCATTTTATTATTTATTTTATCATTTTTAATTTCAATATATTTTTTATTTATTCATCTTTGTATTTTTATATATTGATTTATTAATTTTTTTATTATAATTTATAATTTTTTTTTAAATTAATTTTTCATTTATTTATTTTTTTATATTTATTTTATATAATTTTTTATGTATTTATTTTTATTCATCCATTTAATTTTTAAATATATTTTTATCTTGTTTTTTATTTTGTTTTTTTATTTGTTTACTATATATGTTTTCATTAATTAATTTATTTTCTCTTTAATTTAATTTTTATTTATTTTTATTTAATTTAATATTTGGTTTATCTTTTTCTTTAATCTATTTTTTATTTTATTAATTCATTTTTTATTAATTTTTGATTTACTTATTTATTTTTTGTATTTATTTTTATTTTTTAGTTTTAAAGTTTAAATGTTTCATTTTTTCATTTTTAATTTTTAATTTTAATTTTTGTTTTTATTTTTTTTATTTATTACTTTCTTTAATATTTATTTATAATATATTTATTTTATTTTCTATTCGTTTTTATTTTTTATTTATTTACTTTATGTATTTATTTATTTTCAAAGATCATTATTTATTTTTTATTTATTCTTATTTATTTTTATTTATTAATTTTATATATTTATTGTTTATTATAAATAAATATATATTTTATTTTTATATTAATTTTTATCTATATTTATTTTTTATTTTATATTTTTGTTTATTTATTCGCTTTTTTTTAATTTATTCTTTGTTATGTATATATTTATTTTTCTTATTTTTTTTTTTTTATATATTATTGTATATTTTATTTTTCATTTATTTATTTGTTTATTTTTATCTATTTATGTACATATTTAATTTATAAATTAATTTTTTTTATTTATTTTTTATTTTCATTTATTTATTTATGTATTTAATTTTATTTATTTATTTTTTATTATTTAATATATTTTCATTTTTATTTATTTATTTTTTTAATTCTTTCAAATATGTTTATTAATTTATTATATTTATATTTATTTATTAAAATTTAATTGTATTGTTTATTTTTATTTATTCATTTATTTATTTTATTTATTTAGTTATTTTACTCATTTATTTATATTTATTTATTTAGTAATTTATTTTTTTATTTTTTCATTATTTTGTTTATTTTGATATATTTATTTATTAATTCATTTTTTATTTTGATATATTGATTATTCTTTTTTTTATTAATTATTTATAGTTTTTTTTTTATTCATTTCTCATTATTTATTTAGATTTATATATTGATTTTTTGTTATTTATTATGTATTTATTTTATTCATCCATTTACTTTTTTATATATTTTGATCTTTGTAATTTGTTTTTTTTATTTATTTAACATATTAATTAATATATTTTTTTATATTTATATATATATATATATATATATATATATATATATATATATATATAGATATATATATGTTTTTATTAATTAATGTATTTATTTTTAAATTGTTTTTTTATTTTTATTTTCTATTTATTTATTTATTACATTTTTTTTTTATTAATTTATTAATTTTTTTTTTTTTTTTATTTTTTTTTATTTTTTTATTTTTTAATTATTTATTTGTATTTATTTTTTATATTTTATTCTTTTTATATTTTTATTTTTTTTGTTATTTATTTTTATTTTTTATTTTTATTTTTTATTTATTTTATTTTATTTTTTTATTTTTTATATCTATATACTTTTTATTTATTTTATATATTGATTTTATTTAATTTTATCTATTTATTCATATTTATATATTTAGTTTTTTTTATTTTTATGTATTAATTTATTTCATAGATTTTTATTTATTTATTCTTATTTATTCCTATTCTTTTTTATTTATTGATTTTTATCTATTTCTATTTATTTATTTGTATGTATTTTTATATTTATTTTTATTTATTTATTTATTTATATTTTTTTTTTTTTATTTATTAGTTATTAATTTATTCATTGTTATGTATGTATTTAAAATTTATATATATATATATATATATATATATATATATATATATATATATATATATATATGTATATATATATATATATATATATATATATATATGATATGGTTATTGTATATTTATTTTCATCTACTTATTTGTTTTTTTTTATTTATGTATTTAATTTAATTTATATTTTTATTTTTTTTTTTTTTTTATTTATAGTATTTTTATTTTATTTATTTTTTTATTCATTAATATTTTATAATTTTTATTTTTTACTTTTTTTCTTATATATGCTTAAATTATTAATTAATTTATTTTTTAATTAATTATTTATTTAATTTTTATTATTTATTTATGCGTTAATGTTCATTAATTTATTCATTTTTATGTATTTATTTATTTTTATTTGTTTATTCTTATATTTTCATTATTTCTATTTATATATTTTTATGTATCCATTTTTTTCATATATATATTTATTTATTTTTTATTATTATATTTATTTATATGGATAATATATACATACATATCTAATATATATATATATATATATATATATATATATATATATATATTTAAATTTTCATTATTATTTGTAATATTTATACCTTATTTATTCATATACATGTTTATTTTTTAATTTTTATTTTCATTTATTTCTTTATTTCTATTGATTCATATTGTATTTATTTATTTATTTATTATTTTTTATCAATTTAATTAAATTTTTATATTTACTATTTATTTTTATATTTTATTTTTTATTATTTTTTATTTCTTAATTTTATTTTTTATTTTTTTTGTTTTTTTTTTTTTTGTTTATTTATAATTGATTTATTTTTTTTTATTCATGCATTTATTTTTATTTATTTATTTATATTTTTAATTTATTTTTTATTATTTTTATTTAATATTTGTTTATTATAATTTATTTACTCATATATATATTTATTTATTAATTATTAATTTAATTTATTTTATGTTCTATTTTTTATTTTAATTTTTATTTATTTATTTTATTCTTTTTTATTCATTTATTTTTATTTATTCATTTATCAATCTTTTTTTTCATTTGTTTTATTTTAACTATTTATTTTTATTTATTTGATTCAATTTTTCATTTTTCATTTTCTTTACTCATTTACTTATTTATATTTTTCTTATTTATTTATTTATTTTTAAGTTTTATTTATTTATTTATTTATATTTTTTTAACTTTTTATTTTTTATTAATTAATTTTAATTTTTTTCTATTTTAATATTAAATAGTTTTCATTTAATTTATTTATTATTTTTATTTTGTATTTTTTAAATTTTAATTTACATTAATATTATTTTATTATTTTTACCTTTATTTTTTAATTATTCCATCTTTTAAACATATTAAATTAAAAGTAATTGCTGCCTCAGCTGCAGTAATATTATATAGTTTTATTTTCATAATTTATGATTTTCTCGGGTTTGTTTTGGCTTAAAAGGCTAAACGAACCGCACGCCGAGGTTGGCATGTCTAAGACAGGTAATTATGAACGTCAATTTTACTTTTATTAAAAAATGCCAGAGCTGTGGTTAAAAAGTCGTTGTATAACCCGTAGAGTTAGTTGTTCACTGTTATATTTTTATTCGAAGTCTGTATTCTGACTATTCGTTGACCTACTTAAACAGACTAGTAGAACGCCTATAGAGGTCATTTTCACATGCAGGGTAAAGATCAGTGTATATATTTACATTTCAATCTTTACAGATATACTATGATATTGTCATCGATGTCATTCTCTCTCTCTCTCTCTCTCTCTCTCTCTCTCTTCTCTCTCGCTCGTCTCTCTCTCTCTCTCTCTCTCTCTCTCTGATACTTCTTAATCTTTTCCCTTCTACTCTGGTGTCACATGGTATTGCGACATTAATGAGTGGTACATTGTTCTTAATTTTGTTAATCAACGCCACTTCTCGTCTATTGGGATATCACCTTTTGTTGATTGATACCATAGTCCCCGAGGATATTTGCTTGATCGTTTTCTATCACTAAGCTCCTCCCCATTTATTCTCTGCTCATCATATTTCAGTTATCAAAGAGGGAAGGCGGTCTTTTTAACTGTATTGACATTTTAACATAGCTAAATTATGGTGTGTGGTGCCACATAAATAAGGAAAACACAAGTAAATGTTCAATTTTTATTGATTTTCAAGAAATATTTCGGTAATATGACGTCATATCTGTAGTATGACGTCATGATACGTTTAGCAAATTTCTATTATATCTAGAATTAATATTAAGCATAGACTTCGTTGAAGAATTACAACTACAGTTACCTTAGGAATGTGTAATGAATAAAATTTCAATTAAATTACAATTACTATAAGCCTGACTTCATCGCACAGCCGCCTATGTGTAAAGGGGGCGTGGCCTAGGCAGGCAAGAGCTGACGACAAGTCGATTTCATTCGCTCTAGATGCAACCACCTTAATTATGCCCACCTTTGTATGACCAGCGTGCACCTGTCTCAGAGACTCCTTCCACGCCCATGAGGGGGTTATAAAGAACCACGCCCGCACAAAACATCAGTAGACTTCTTGTATAGATGTTCGGCAAAGTACACATATAGGCTTCTGTGATATTGAATGGGGATGACCCTACCTTTCTCCCAGAAATCTTGGTTCTTGGAGGACTGTAGGATTGGTCTGGATGTATGTAGGAAGGGCGGGGACCCTGGGACTGTGAAAAGGTAGGAGGAGGCTTAAAACCTTGTCCTAGCTTCGTAAGGAATCTCATCCTCGCAAATGATGGATATCTCTGCACCAGTGTCATCGAAAGCTCGGACCTGGTGGGCAGGATAGCGTCCTCTAGGAGGTGCAGCAAATATATAGCCCTGCGCTGGAGGGTCTACTAGAACTGAAGGATGATTTTCCGTCCTTGTCATTGCAAGGGCAGTAACCACTGTTGCTTTTTTGCGGCATCTCGACCAAGAAGTGGTGTGCCTATGCACTTGGCACAATTCGTAGGAACTCTCGCTGAAGTCATGCTTGGGTCCATCTTCTGTAGTACTTTTGTCATGAGAATCATGGGTACTACGAAGAGTAGTGGGGACAGTGAGTCGCCCTGGAAGAATCCTTTCCTGATTTTTATTTTTATATTTATTTTATCTATTTGTATTTATTTATTTATTTGTTTATTTTCATTTATTTATTTATTTTTTTATTTATGTTTATTTTTTATATATTTGTTTAATGATTTATTTATATTAATTTATTCATTTTTATGTATTTATTTATTAATGTTAATTTTTTATTTTTTTTATTTATATATATGTTTTATATATTTATTTTTATCTGTTTATTGATTTATTTCTATTTTATTTATTTTTCTATTTATTATATTTATTACTTATTTAATTATTTTTTTATTTATTCATTCATTTTAGTAATTTATTTATTTTTATGTATCTATTTATCTTTATGTATTTTTTATTTTTTATTATTTTTCGAATTATTATTTTTATTTATATATTTATTTTTAAATATTCATTTTTTTATTTATTTATTATTTTATATTTATCTATATTTAAATTTTTTATTTATTTTTATAATTAGTTTATTAAATATTTATTTTTATTTATTCATATATATATTTATTTATTTATTATTTATGATATGTATTTATTTACTTATTTATTTATTTTGATTATTCATTTAATTTTTATTTTATTTATTTTATTTATCTATTTTTATTGATTTTTTATTTACATTTATTTATTCATTTATTTATTTTTTTATTTTATTAATTATTTATTTATTTTATATTTTATCTTTATTTAATTATCCATTTTTATATATATTTTTATTAAATTTTTATTTACTTCTTTTTTTTTAATTTTTTTAAAAATTTTTTTAAATTTTTTTTATTGAAATTATTTTATATATATTTATGTATTTATTTTCATTATTTAGTATTTTAATTTTTCATTTTTATTTACTATTTTTATTGTTATTTACATATGTTTGTTTATTAATTAATTAATTTTTATTTATTTATTTATTTTTATTTTTTATTTATTTTTTTATTTTTATTATTTATTCAATTTTTATTTTTATTTATTTTTATTTATTTATTTTTAATTTTATTTATTTACTTATTTTATTTTATTTTTTAAATATAATTTTATATTCATTTATTTATATATTCACATACTTATTTTTTTCATTTATTTTTTATTGTTATTTGTATTTTTTTATTTTAATTTCCATTAATAATATTTTATTAATTTTACCCTTATTCCTGAAGCAAACCATCATTTAAACATGTTAAACTTAAAGTAATTGCTGCCTCAGTTGCAGTAATAATATGTAGGTCTATTTTCATAATTATGATTTTCTCGTTGTTGCTTAAAAGGCTAAACAACGCACCGAAGGTTGGCATGTCTAAGACAGGTAATTATGAAAGTCAATTTTAATTTTATTAAAAAATGCCAAAGGCTGTGGTTAAACATTCGTTGTATAACCCGTAGAGTTGTTCACTGTTACATTTTTTTCGAAGTCTGGATTCTTACTATTCCTTGACCACCTTAAACAGGCTAGTAGAACGCCTATGGAGGTCATTTTAACATGCAGGGTGAAGAGTAGTGTATATATTTTCATTTCAGTCTTTACAGATATACTATGATATTGTCATTGATGTCCTTCTCTCTCTCTCTCTCTCTCTCTCTCTCTCTCTCTCTCTCTCTCTCTCTCTCTCTCTCTCTCTCTCTCTCTCTCTCTCTCTCCTGATACTTCTCAATCTTTCCCCTTGTACTCTGGTGCCACATGTTATTGCGACATCAATGAGTGATACAGTCTTCTTTGTGTTGTCAATCAACGCAACGTCTCGTCTTTTGTTTATTAATATCATAGTCACCGAGGATATTTGGTTGATCGTTTTCTATCACTAAGATCCTGCTCGTTATATTCCAGTTGTCAAAGAAGGAATGCGGTCTTTTTAACTATATTGACATTTTAACATAACTAAATTATGAGGAAAACAAGGAAATGTTTAGATTTTTATTGATTTCCAAGAAATATTTCGGTATGTGACGTCATATCTGAAGTATGACGTCCTGATACGTTTAGCAAATTTCTGTTATAACTAGAATTAATGTTAAGGAGAGATTTCTTTGAAAACTTATAATTACAGTTACCTTAAGAATGTTTAATGAATAACATTTCAATTGAATTACAATTACTACAAGTCTGCCTTCATCGCACAGCCGCCCAGGTGTAAAGTGGGCGTGGCCTATGCAGGCAAGAAGAGATGACGACAAGCTAATTTCCTTCGCTCCAGATGTAAACATCTTACTTATGCCCACCTTTTTTATGACCAGCATGCACCTGTCTCAGAGACACTCCTGCCATGCCCAGGAGGGGTTTTTAAAGAACCACAGCCGCACAAAACATCAGGAGACTTCTTGGACAGATGTTCAGCAAAGTGCACATAGAGGCTTCTGTGATATTGAATGGGGATGACGCTACCTTTCTCTGTAGATACCTTGGTTCTTGGAGGACTGTAGGATTTGTCTGAAGGTATACAAGGAAGGGCAGGGTCCCTGGGACTGTGAAAAGGTAGGAGGAGGCTTAAAATCTTGTCTTAGCAGGACGGTATAACCTCCATTGTACATACCTTAGAGTGGTGAGGTACGGAGACTTGACCAGACAGCAGGCAAGAATATCTTATTATGGCTGAGGCTTTCCTTTTTGATGAATTGGTGCCTGTCAACCCGAGCTTCGTAAGGAATCTCTTCCTCGCGAATGATGGATATCTGCGCACCAGTGTCATCGAAAGCTAGGACCTGGTGGGCAGGATAACGACCTTAAGGAGGTGCTGCAAATATATGGCCCTACGCTGGAGGGCCTTCTAGATATGAAGGATTGTCCGTCCCTGTCATTGCACTGGCAGTAACCGCTATTGCTTTCTTGGGGCATCTATTTATTAATTTTATTTATATATTTATTTTTATTTATTTATTTGAGTATTTTCATTTATTTGTCTATATTTATTTTATTTATTTTTTAATTTTTTTATTTATTTTCATTTTATCTTTTTATTTATTGTTTTTTTATATATTCCTATATATGTTAATTTTTATTATTCAGTTTATTTATTTATTTATTTATTTTTTTTGTTTTTATTTATTTATATTCATTCATTGATTTATTTGTTTTTTTTTTATTGACAAATGTAACTTTTATTTTTATTTTTTATTTTATTAGTGATTTTTTATGTTATCATATATATATTTATATATATATATATATATATATATATATATATATATATATATATATATATATATATATATAATATTAGTTTATTAATTTTTTTCGTTATTTTCATTTATTTATTTGTATTATATATTGATATTTATTTATGTATTTATTTTCATTTATTTATTTATCTATTTTTTTAAATTTGTTTTTATTTTGTTTTTTTATTTATTTATATGTAATGTTTGTATTATTAATTTATTTTTTATTTATTATTTTATTTATTTTTTATTTATTTAATTATTTTTATTTATTTATTATTTATATATGTTTGTTTTATTTATTCATTTTTATTTTTTAATTATTTATTTTCATTTTATATATATTTTATTTTTTTTATTTAAATATTTTTGATATATTTACTTTTAACGATTTTATTTTATTTGTTTTTAGTTTATTTATTTATGTAATTATATATTTATTTATTTATATGATTTTATTCATTTACATATTCATTCATTTTTAGTAATTTATTTTTTAATGGATTTATTTTATTTTTATTTTTATTTATTTATTATTTTTTTTCTTTCTTTATTTTATTTTATTTTATTCTATATTTATTTTAATTATTAATTTTTCTTTATGTATTTGTATTTTTATTTATTTTTTTATTTTTTATTTTTTATTTCATTACTATTTATATATTTATTTTTTAATTGTATTTCATATCCGTGTTTTTTAATTTATTTTTATTTATTTATTTATTTATTTTTATTTATTTTCATTTTTATTTTTTAGTTTAGTAATTTTTTATTTTTTTATTTTTAAATTTATTTTCTTATTTTATTTATTTTCTTATTTATTAATTATTTCTTATTTTTTTATTTTAGATTTTTATTTTTGTTTTTTATTTTTTATTTTTATTTATTCATTTATTTTTTATAATTTATTTATTTATTATTTTTATTTTTTCATTTATTTCTTAATTTATATTTTTTTCTAATTTTTTATTTATATATTGATTTATTATATTTTTTTATTTTTTGGTTCATTTATTTATTTATTTTTTATTTACTTCATTTTTTTACTTATATGTATGTTTATTTATTATTTAAACTTTATTTACGTTTCTTTATTTTATTTATTATTTATTTATTTTTTAGTATTTTTTTTATTTATTCATTTATTAATTTTATTTATTTTATATATGTTATTTATAGTATTTATTTTTTTATTTTTTATTATATTTTAATTAATTAATTTATTTAATTTTATTGATATATTTTTTTATTTTATTTATTTATTTATTTTTATTCTTGTATTTTATTTCCTATTCATTTATTTTTTTCATTTATTTATTATTGTTAGTTGTATTTTTTTTTTTTAATTTCCATTGATAATATTTCATTATTTTTACCTCTATTTCCTAAGTAAACCATCTTTTAATCATGTTAAATTCAAAGTAATTGCTGCCTCAGCTGCAGTAATATTATGAAGGTTTCTTTTCATAATTATGATTTGCTCGTCGTTGCTTAAAAGGCTAAACAACGCACCGAAGGTTGGCATGTCTAAGACAGGTATGTATGAAAATCAATTTTACTTTTATTCAAAGATGCCAGAGGCTGTGGTTAAACATTCGTTGTAAATCCCGTCAAATTGTGGATTCTGACTATTCCTTAACCTACCTAAACAGGCTAGTAGAACGCCTATGGAGGTCATTTTCACATGCAGGGTGAAGATCAGTGTATATATTTACATTTCAGTCTTTACAGATATGCTGTGATACTGTCTTTTATTTATTTTTATTTATTTAATTATTTATTTTATTATATTTTTATTTAATCATTTATTTATTTTTATATATTTATTTTTTATTTCTTGATTTATTTTTTATTTTGTTTATGTATCTTTGATATATGATTTATTTTTATTATGATTATTTTTATTATTATTTATATTTTAATTTATTTGTAATTAATAGTTGTTTATTATTTTTATTTACTCATATATAAGTTTATTTATTAACTAATTAATTTATTTATTTGTTTTATTTATATAGTTTTTATTTATTTATTTTTTTTCATTTTTTTATTTATAAAATTTTTTTCTTTATTTGTTTTATTTGATTTGTTTATTCAATTTTTATTTTTCATTTACTCATTTACTTATTTATATTTTCTTATATATTTATTTATATTTAATTTTATTTATTTATTTACTTTATTGTTTTTTGAATTTTATTTTTTATTCATTTATTTTTTATCTATTTATATATTAAATTTTTCATTTATTTATTATTTTTATTTGTATTTTTAAATTTCAATTTTCATTGATATTATTTCATTATTTTTACCTTTATTCTTGAAGTATACCATCTTTTAAACATATTAAATTAAAAGTAATTGCTGCCTCAGCTGCAGTAATATTATATAGGTTTATCTTCATAATTATGATTTTCTCGTTGTTGCTTTGTAGGCTAAACAACGCACCGAAGGTTGGCATGTCTAATACAGGTAATAATGAACGTAAATTTTAATTTTATTAAAAAATGCCAGAGCTGTGGTTAAACATTCGTTGTATAACCCGGTTATATTTTTATTCGAAGTCTGGATTCAGACTATTCGTTGACCTACTTAAACAGACTAGTAGAACGCCTATAGAGGTCATTTTCACATGCAGGGTAAAGATCAGTGTATATATTTACATTTCAGTATTTACAGATATACCATGATATTGTCATCGAAGTCATTCTCTCTCTCTCTCTCTCTCTCTCTCTCTCCCCCATGATACTTCTATAATCTTTTCCCTTATATTCTGGTGTCACATGGTATTGCGACATCAATGAGTAGTACATTCTTCTTAATGTTGTCAATCAACGTCATTTCATATTTGCTTGATCGTTTTGTATCACTAAGCTCCTCCCCATTTATTCTCTGCTCGTCATATTTCAGTTATCAAAGAGGGAATGCGGTCTTTTTAACTGTATTTACATTTTAACATAGCTAAATTATGGTGTGTGGTGCCACATAAATCAGGAAAACACAAGTAAATGTTCAATTTTTATTGATTTCCAAGAAATATTTCGGTAATGTGACGTCATATCTGTAGTACGACGTCATGATACGTTTAGCAAATTTCTATTATACCTAGAATTAATATTAAGCATAGATTTCTTTGAAGAATTACAACTACAGTTACCTTAAGAATGTGTAATGAATAAAATTTCAATTAAATTTCAATTACTATAAGCCTGCCTTCATCGCACAGCCGCCTATGTGTAAAGGGAGGCGTGGCCTAGGCAGGCAAGAGATGATGACAAGTCGATTTCATTCGCTCTAGATGCAACCACCTTAATAATGCCCACTTTTGCATGACCAGCATGCACCTGTCCCAGAGGCTCTCCTTCCACTCCCAGGAGGGGGTTATATAGAACCACGCCCGCACAAAACATCAGTAGACTTCTTGTACAGATGTTCGGCAAAGTACACATGTAGGCTTCTGTGATATTTAATGGGGTTGACGCTACCTTTCTCCCAGAAATCTTGGTTCTTGGAGGACTGTAGGATTGGTCTGGATGTATGTAAGGAAGGGCGGGGGCCCTGGGACTGTGAAAAGGTATGAGGGGGTTTTGTGACGACTTGGTGCCTGTCAACCCGAGCTCCGTAAGGAATCTCATCCTCTCCAATGATGGATATCTGCGCACCAGTGTCATCGAAAGCTCGGACCTGGTGGACAGGATAGCGACCTCTGGGAGGTGCAACAAATATATGGCCCTTCGCAGGAGGGTCTACTAGAACTGAAGGGTTGCCCGTTCTTGTTATTGCAATGACAGTAACCGCAGATGCTTTCTTGGGGCATCTCGACTAGGAAGCGGTGTGCCCATGCACATTGCACAAGTCGTAGGAACTTGCTGAAGTCGTGCATGGGTCCATCTTCTGTAGTACTTTTGTTATGTGAATCATGGCTACTACGAAGAGTAGTGGGGACAGTGAGTCGCCTTGGTTGATCCCTCTCCTGATGTTTATTTTTATATATATTTTTATCTTTATTTATTTTTTATTTATTCATTTTTTAGTTTTTATATATTTGTTTATTTATTCATTTTTATTATTTTATTTATTTTTATGTATTTATTTTTATTGATTGATTTATGTATTTATTTATTTATATCATGTACTTATTTATTTATTTATTTATTTATATTTATTTAATTTATATATTCATTTTTATTTATTTATTTTTTATTTTAATTTATTTATGTATTTAATTTTATTTATTTTTTATTATTTAATATATTTTTATTTATTTATTTATAATAATTCATATATATGTTTCTTTATTAATTTATTTATGTTTCATTTATTAAAATTAATTTATTATTTATATTATTTATTTTTATTTACTCATTTATGTATTTTCATTTATTCATTTTTATTAATTTATTTATTTATTTATTTATTTAATAATTTATTTTTTATTTTTTTATTTTTTTATAATGATATATTTTTTTATTCGTTTTTGTATTTTTATATATTGATTTATTATTTTTTCATAATTTATAAATTTTTTTATTATTTTTCATTTATTTATTTTTATTTATTTATATATGTATTTATTTTGTTTTTATTCATCCTTTTATTTTTTTAAAAAATTTATATTTATTTATTTATTTGTTTTTGCTTATTTATATATACTTTATTAATTTATTTATATCTCTTTAATTATTTATTAATTTTTTTATTTATTTCTTATTTGTTTATTTATTTATTTCTATTTGTTTTATTTATTTATTTATATTATTTATTTTTATTTATTAATTCATTCTTATTAAATTTTTTTATCTATTTATTTATTTATTTGTATTTCTTTATTATATTTTTTATTTTTTTTTATTTATTTTTTATTTTTATTTTTTATGTATGTATTTTTTTATTATTTTTTTTACTTTTATTTATGTATTTTCATCAATATTTACTTTTTATTTATTTATATATATTTTTTTTATTTATTCGTTTTTATTCATCTATGTATTTTTATGTATTTATTTATTTTCATAGATTCTTATTAATATATTTTATTTATTCCTATTTATTTTTATTTATTGATTTTTATCTATATATATTTATTTATTTGTATGTTTATTTTTACATTTATTTTTATCTATTTTTTATTTATTTATTTTTATTTTTATTTTTTTATTTTCATATTTTTGTTTATTTAGTTGTTTTTATTAATTTATTAATTTTTATGTAATTATTTTTATTTATTTTTATTTTATATATATTATTGTATATTTATTTTCATATATATATTTGTTTAATTTTATCTATTTATGTATTCATACTATTATATTTTAATTTTTTATTTATATTTATTTATTTATTTATTGCTTCATTTTTAGTAATTTTATTTTTCATTTATATGTATTTATTTATTATTTATTATTTTATTTCATTATTTCTATTTATTTATTTTATTTATACAGTTATTTTTAAAAATAAATAACTAAATTAATATATATTATATATAAATATATATATAATATATTTTTAAAATAAATAAATTAAATATATAGATATTAAATCTATATATATATATATATATCATATTATTTATATACTATATTTATATATTGTATCCATTTTTTAATTTATATATTTTTTAGATCTTATATTTTTTATATTCATTTAATTTTATTTTATATTTTATTTTAATTTTTTATTTTTATTTATTTATTTATTTTTTTTGGATCGAAATTACCATTTTTTATTTTTTATTTTTATTTTTTTCCTTTATGTATTTTGACTATTATTTTCGTTATTATTTTATTATATTTTTATTTATTTCATTTTTTTTAGATTTTTTTATTATTTTTATTTATTTATTTGTATCGTAATTTATTTATATTTTTTTTATTATATTTATATATTATTATTTCAATTTTATTTATTGTATTTATTTTATTTATTTATTTATTTTTTAATTTATTTATATTTTTATTTAATATTTGCTTATTTTATTTACTCTATTTATTTTTGTTTATATACTAATTAATTTTTTATATTTTTTTTATTTTTATTTATTTATTTTTATTCATTTATTTTTATTTATTCATGTATTAATCTTTTTTCTTTATTTATTTTTTAGGTGTTTATTATGATTTAGTTATTAATTTTTTTATTTACGCATTTATTTTTATTTATTTATTTATTTTTTTATTTTTATTTATTGATTTTTAATGTTATTAATTTAATTTATATTTTTATTCATTTATTTTTTATCTATTCATATAATGATTTTTTCATTTATTTATTATATTTATTTGTATTTTTTAATTTTTATTTCCATTTATATTATTTTATTATTTTTACCTTTATTCCCGAAGTAAACCATCTTTTAAACATGTTAAAAGTAATTGCTGCCTCAGCTGCAGTAATATTATGTAGGTCTATTTTCATAATTATGATTTCCTCGTTGTTGCTTAAAAGGCTAAACAACGCAAAGAAGGTTGGCATGTCTAAAAGGCCAGAGCTGTATTTAAACATTCGTTGTATAACCCGTAGAGTTTATCAAGGTTACATTTTTATTCGAAGTCTGTATTCTGACTATTCCTTGACCTAATTAAACAGGCTAGTAAAACGACTATGGAGGTCATTTTCACGTTTAGGGTGAAGATCAGAGTTTATATTTATATTTCAGTCTTTACAGATATACTATGATATTGTCATTGATGTCATTCTCTCTCTCTCTCTCTCTCTCTCTCTCTCTCTCTCTCTCTCTCTCTCTCTCTCTCTCTCTCTCTCCTGATACTTCTCAATCTTTTCCCTTCTACTCTGGTGTCACATGGTATTGCTACATCAAAGAGTGATACATTCTTCTTTGTATTGTCAATCAACGCCAAGTCTCGTCTATTGGCACATATCACATTTTGTTTATTGATACCATAGTCCCCGAGGATATTTGCTTGATCGTTTTCTCTCACTAAGCTCCTCCCCATTTATTCTCTGTTCGTCATCTCTCAGTTATCAAAGAGGGAAGGCGGTCTTTTTATTCTATTGACATTTTGACATACCTAAATTATGGTGTTTGGTGCCTCATAAATCAGGAAAACATAAGAAAATGTTTAGATTTTCATTGATTTCCAAGAAATATTTCGGTATGTGACCTCATATCTGTAGTATTACATCATCATACTTTTAGCAAATTTCTATTATAAATAGAAGTAATATTAAGCAGAGATTTCTTTGAAGATTTACAATTACAGTTACCTTAAGAATGTGTAATGAATAAATTTTCAATTAGATTACAATTACTACAAGTCTGCCTTCATCGCACAGCCGCCCAGGTGTAAAGTGGGCGTGGCCTAGGCAGGCAAGAGATGGCGACATGCCGATTTTCTTCGCTCCAGATGCAACCACCTTACTTATGGCCACCTTTTGTATGACTAGCATGCGCCTGTGTAAGAGACTCTCCTGCCACGCTCAGTAGGAGGCTATAAAGAACCACGGCCGCACCAAACATGAGGAGACTTCTTGTACAGATGTTCAGCAAAGTACTCAAAGAGACTTCTGGAATATTGAGTAGGATGACGCTATCTCTCTTTGTAGATACCTTGGTTCTTGGAGGACTGTAGGATTGGTCTGGAGGTATGTAAGACAGGGCGGGTGCCCAGGGACTGTGAAAAGGTAGGAGGAGGCTTCAAATTTTGTCCTAGAAGGACGGTATAACCTCCATAGTACATACCTTAGAGTGGTGAGGTCGGGTGACTCTCGACCAGACAGTAGGCAAGAACATCATAACGTGGTTGAGGCTTTCCTTTGTGACGATTATATTATTGAATTTATTTTCATTTTTATTTATTTATTTATTTTTTATATATGTTTTATATATTCATATATTTTATTTATTCATTTTTATATATTCATATATGTTTATTTATTAATTTATTTATTTTATTAGTTATTTTTTATTCATTTTATTTGTTCATTTTTTATTAATTAAAATATTTGTTTTTAATTTAATTAATTAATTTATTTTTATTTCTATTTTTAAGTTATTTATTTTTTTTTTATTTCGTTTATTTTATTTGTTTATTTATTTGTTACTTTTTATTTATTTATTTATTTTATTTTAATTTTTTAGTTAATTGTACTTATTTTTACTTATTTGTTTTTACCTATTTATTTTTTTATTTATATATTTATTTATTTTTATTTATTTATTATTTGTATTTGTATTTCTTAATTTTATTTTACATTGATATATAAAGTACCACTCCTACACCAAACATCAGGAGACTTCTTGTACAGATGTTTAACAAAGTACAAATAGAGGTTTCTTGGATATTGAGTGGGGATGACGCTACCTCTCTAGATACCTCGGTACTTGGAGGGCTGTTGGATTTGTCTGGAGGTATGTAAGGAAGTGCGAGTTCCCTGGGACTGTGAAAATGTAAGAGGAGGCTTAAAATCTTGTCCTAGCAGGACGGTATAACCTCCATAGTACATACCATGGTTGAGGCTGTCATTTGTGACGAATTGGTGCCTTTCAACCCGAGCTTCGTAAGAAATCACATCCTCGCGAATGGTGGATATCTGCTCACACAAGTATCATCGAAAGCTCGAACCTGGTGGGCAGGATATCGACCTCTAGGAGGTGCAACAAATATAGGGCTTTGCTCTGGTAGGCCTACTAGAGGTGAAGGATGGATTCGGCCATATCATTGCAATACTAATAACCACAGATGCTTTTTTGGGGCATCTCGACCAGGAACCGGTGTGCCCATGCACTTTGCACGAGTCGTAGGAACTCTCGCTGATGTCGTGCTTGGGTCCATATTCTGTAATACTTCTGCTGTATGAATTATGGCTACTACGAAGAGTTGTGGGGACAGTGAGTAACCCTTGAAGGTCCCTCTCCTGATGTCAACCTTTCATAGTCTTATCCCGGAGCTTGTAAATACTGTATTCCAGTTGCCCAATTCATTTTTGAGGAAGTTGATGGTGCTTTCCTCTGCCCCATATATTTTCAAGGATTCTGCATTATTATTTTTTTACTTTTATTTTTATATTGAATTTTATTTTATATATAATATTTTACAGCATATTTTATTTTTTTATTATTTTTCTTTTCTTATTTTTATTTTTTAAATTTTTTATTTTTATTTTTATTCTTTATTAATTAATTTATTTTATTTTTATTTCTTTCACTTATTTATCATTTTTATGCATTTTACTTATTCTTGTATATTTTTATTTATTATATATTTTTATTTATTTATTTATATTTTTTATTTCTATTTATTCATTTACTTATTTATTCATTCATTATTATTTTCATTTTTATTTTTTTTATTTTTATTTATTTCTTACTTATTTAATTAATTAATTTATTTATTTGTTTACTTTTATTTCTTGATCTATTTTCATTTCATTATTAATTTTTATTTTTCATTTATTTATTAATTTTAATTAATTAATTATTTATTTATTTTTAGTAATTTATTTATTTATTTATTTATTTATTTATTTATATTTGTTTATTTATTTTTATTAATTATTTATTTATTAGTTTTCATGTATTTATTTATTTTATGTATTATTTAATTTCATGATTTTTATTTATTTTTATTTTTTATTTTATTCATATTTATTTTTTTATTTATTTAGTGTTTATTTATATTCATTTATTTATATGTCTTTATTATTTTTTTTATTTTTATATACATTTATTTTTATTTATTTATTTTTTTATATATATTTTATTTCTTAATTTTCATTTGTTTATTTTATGTAATTATTTATTTTATTTAGTTATTATTTATTTTTATTTTTTATGTAATTATTTTTATTTATTATATTTATTTCTTTATCCTTTTCATTTATTCATTTTATTAATTTATTTATTTTTATGTATTAATTTATTTTATTTATTTATTTAATTTCTGTACTTTATTTTTATTTATTTTTATTTTTTATTAATTTCTATTTATTTATATATTTTTATATACTCATATGTATTTATTATTTTTAATTTATTTTTTTATTAATTTTTATTTTTATTTTTATTTATTCATTTTTATTTATTCATTTATTGGTTTTTATTTTTTTATTCATTTACTATTTATTTATTTTTATTATATAAATTATTTATTTTTTGATATATATATATATATTTATATAAATATTATAAATTATATTTATTATTTATGATTTATATTAATTTATTTATATGTCTTTAATTTTATTTATATTTTATTAATATTCATTTTATTTTTATTATTTATTTTTATATATTTTTTATTTACTTTTTCATTTGTTTATTTTATGTAATTTATTTATTCTTCTTTATTATTTGCTTTTATTTTTTTATGTATTTATTTATTTATATTTGTTATTTATCTATTTATTTATTACTTTCATTCCATTCATATTATATTTTTTTATTTTTATGTAATAATTTATTTTTATTTATTTATATTATTTATTTTTAATTTTAGATTATTTATTTTTATTTTTTATATACTCATATATTTATTTATTAATTTAATAAATATTTTTTTATTTATTTTTGTTTCTTTATTTATTTATTCATTTTTATTTATTCATTTATTTGTTTTTATTTTTATTTATTTATTCATTATTTATTTCATTCATTTTATTTATTTATTTATAGTAATTATTTATTTATTTGATATATTTATTTATTTTGATATATATGTATTTATTTATACATATTTATTTATGATTTTTTATTTATTTATTTTATTTATTTTGTATTTTATTCATATATTGATTTATCTTTTTATTTAAGTATTTATTTTTATTTATTCATATTTATTTTGTAATTTATTTTATTTGCATTTGTTTATTTGTTTATTTATATTTATTTATATGTATGTTAATTTACTAATTCATTAATTTTATTTATTTGTTATTTATTAAATTTTACTTATTTATTTATTTTTATTTATTTTTTATTCATTCATTCATTTTATTTATTCATTTTTTTATTTATTTATCTATTTTTTCATTTATTTTATTAATTATTTTATTTTTATTTTTATTTATTTATATTTTTTATTTATTTATTCGTTTATTTATTTATTGATTTAGTTATTCGTTTATTTATTTTTATTTTTAATTTTTTAGTTATTTATTTTTTTATTTAATTTTATTTATTTATTTTTATATTGATTTATTTATTTTTATCTATTTTTCATTTTATATATATTTTTTTAATATTAATTTACATTGATTTTATTTCATTATTTTTACCTTTATTCCTTTAGTAAACCATCGTTTAAAGATGTTAAATTTAAAGTAATTGCTGCCTCAGCTGCAGTAATAATATGTAGGTCTATTTTCATAATTATGATTTTTTCGTTGTTGCTTAAACTGCTGAACAACGCACCGAAGGTTGGCACGTCTAAGACAGGTAATTATGCAAGTCAATTTTAATTTTATTCAAAGATGCCAGAGACTGTGGTTAAACATTCGTTGTATAACCCGTAGAGTTATACAGTGTTACATTTTCATTCGAAATCTGAATTCTGACTATTCCCTGACACTTCTTAAATAGGGTAGTAAAACGCCTATGGAGGTCATTTTTACATGCAGTGTGAAGAACAGTGTATACATTTATATTTCAGTCTTTATAGATATACTATGATGTCAATGAAGTCATTCTCTCTCTCTCTCCTCTCTCTCTCTCTCTCTCTCTCTCTCTCTCTCTCTCTAACCCCTGATACTTCTCAATCTTTTCCCTTCTACTCTGGTGTCACATGGTATTGCGACATCAGTGAGTGATACATTCTTAATATTGTCAATCAGTGTCACGTCTGGTCTATTGCTTTTGTATATTGATAACACAGTCCCCGAGGATATTTGCTTGATCGTTTTCTATCACTAAGCTCCTCCCCATTTATACTCATTGCGTCATATTTCAGTTGTCAAAGAGGGAAGGCGGTCTTTTTAACTATATTGACCTTTGAACATAGGTAAATTAAGGTGTCTGGTGCCACGTAAATCAAGATAATATAAGGAAATGTTTAGATATTCTTTGATTTCCAAGAAATAGTTCGTTATGTGACGTCATATCTGTAGTCTGACATCATCATACGTTTAGCAAATTTCTATTTCAACTAGAATCAATATTAAGCAGAGATTTTGAAGAATTACAATTATAATTACCTGAAGAATGTGTAATGAATAACATTTCAATTAAATTACAATTACTACAAGCCTGCCTTCGTCGCACAGCCGCCCAGGTATAAAGGGGGCGTGGCCTAGGCAGGCAAGAGATGACGACATGCCGATTTCCTTCCCTCCAGATGCAACCACCTTACTTATGCCCACCTTTTGTATGGTCAGTATGCGCCTGTGTAAGAGACTCCTGCCACGCCCAGGAGGGGGCTATAAAGAACCACGGCCACACCAAACATCAGGAGACTTCTTGTACAGATGTTCAGCAAAGTAAACAAAGAGGCTTCTGGAATATTGGGTGGGGATGACGCTACCTCTCTCTGTAGATAGTATCTTGGTTCTTGGAGGGCTGTAGGATTGGTCTAGATGTATGTAAGAAAGGGCGGGTGCCCTGAGACTGTGAAAAGGTAGGAGGAGGCTTAAAATCTTGTCCTAGCTGCACGGTATAACCTCCATAATATATACCTTAGAGCGGTGATGTCGGGTGACTCTCGACCAAACAGTAGGCAAGAACATCTTAACGTGCTTGAAGCTTTCCTATGTGATGAATTGGTACCTGTCAACCCGAGCTCCGTAAGGAATCTCATCCTCGCGAATGATGGATATCTGCACACCAGTGTCATCGAAAGCTCCGACCTGGTTGGCAGGATAGCGACCTCTGGGAGGTGCAGCAAAATCAACAAGAACCCCATCGAAAACATCCGACGAGACATGAATAGGACGGTCGAAAGAATCCATACCGATAGGAATGCCCCAGGTTCCCCTTTGCCCAGGGTGACTTTAATCCAAGGTATATTTACGGCACCGTAAAAACCCACAAGCCTGGCAATCCTCTCCGCCCGATTATAAGCCAAATCCCAACTCCATCTTACAAAATCGCGAAGAGATTGAATGAACTCCTCACGCCATATATCCCTGACAGGTATTGTTTACAGACGTCTACTGATCGCCTCTCTCAACGTTTAGAGCCTCTTCACGAACATTCCAGTCGACGAGACGATTTAACAGATCCTCGATAGAGTATATAGATGTGAGTACACACAGGCTTTGAATATCCCCGAAGAAGCCCTTAAAGCCCTTTTTGAAATATGCACCAAGAAGGCACTATTCACAACCCACAGAGGACATCTTTATTGCCAGATTGACGGCGTGGCAATGGGAACCCCATTAGGGGTTCCATTTGCCAACTTCTAAATGAGTGTCGTCGAAGGAAGGGTTTTCAATAAGATCCCCTGCCCTCCTCAATACCATCGGTACATAGACGACATCTTTATAAGAGTCGACCTTGAAACTTTAAGAAGGACTTTTGAAGAATGCTCCGTCCTCCGCTTCACGTGTGAACGCAGCGTTGATGGTGCCCTACCGTTTTTGGACGTTCGGGTACAGCAGACCCCCACAGGATACGCCACCATGGTTTATAAGAAACCCACAAACCCGGGTCTATGCCTTAATTGGTCTAGTGAGTGCCCAGACAGGTATAAAAGATCTGTGGTATATGCCTTCGTTCGCCGCGCCCTTACACACTGCTCCACGTGGAGAGAAACCACCAGGGAGATCGAAAGGTCCACACAAATCCTCATGAACAATAACTTTTCAAATCGTATGGTCGAACGTCAAACGCGGGACTCCATTAATAAATGGCACCGGGAAAGCACGACCGAAACTAACGACCAAAGTGGAGCTATAAAAATATTTTATAAAAATTATATGCACCACAAATGTTTAGAAGACGAAAAGGCTATTAGGAAAATAATCAGCGGAAATGTCTCCTCACTGCAGAAGGTGATCAAATTACCCTCATAATATACTATAAAAAGATGAAAACTAGCCAGCTGCTTCTTAAAATCAACCCGGCGCCCCCAGAAACGTCTTTGAAGAGGAGTGTCATCTACAAATTCACATACCCGGTGGAAGGATGCCTCCACTCCTATGTCGGGATGACCACTACCAAGCGTCTCTACTGCCACCTTCAAGAAGGGGCCATTTTCATTCACTACAGGGAAAACCATTACAGAAGACCAGAAAGAGCTGAGCTTATAACGAACACAGAAATTATTGACCATCCACCGGACCGGAGACGTCTACGTTATCTCGAGCAGACTATCAACACGGTGAAAGAAACAGAATTTCTTCCTACCATCATAAGAAGAAATATAAGAAACCAACCGACTCCATATACCATCACGAGAGAGAGAGAGAGAGAGAGAGAGAGAGAGAGAGAGAGAGAGAGAGAGAGGAACAAGCAGAGAGAGAAAGAGAGGGAGTAAGAAGCAGAGAAAGAAAGAGGGAGAGAGCGAGCGGATGACATGTCACCTGGACGGCTTATAGTACCGGCCACCCAGGTGGTAGGTACCCCAACCAACACCCAACCCACGCCAACAACCCCGGAAGGACCTAGAAGATCTAAACGCCTCAGGGACAGATTTCGTCACTATCCAACGACCAATTAAAATCACTGCTTACCGAGCAACCCAACGATTGTAGATGCCCTTGCTTGCTATAAATACATGTAAAACAGTATCTTAATTCACTTTGCTGCATACCCTCACAGATGACTGCCTGTGCGCTGTCGATACGTCAGAGGAAATAAACCTAAGACAACCTTATATGTCCTTAGGGAACCTGGTACACCAGCTACATGCTGATGAGAAAAAGATAATAAGAATTGAGGAGATTCTATATAAATTAAATGCCATTGAAACAGCTGTAATATTCAATGTTATTAGTATTATTTTTATTTTTGTTGTATTAATTTATTTTTATTCATATTGTTTTTATTTTTATTTTTCTTATTTTCCTTATCATTATTTCATCATTATTTCATTATTCTTACTTTTATTTTTATTAATTTATTTTTGTTTTGTTTATTTTTATTATTTATTTTATTTTCATCATTATTATTATTTTATTGTTATTTTTACTTATATTATTTTTATTTTTATTATTTCTATTATTTTATTATTGTTTTTTCCATTTTAATTTTTATTATCATATTTAATATTTTTATTTAGAAAATTATTACTATTATTGTCTTCCTTTTATATTTATTATTAATAATAGTATTTTACTATTTTATTTTTTATTTTTATTTCTATATTTATTTTTTTGTATTTAGAAATTTTATTATCATAATTTTTTATTTTTCATTTTCATATATATTTTTCGTATATAACTAAATATTGTTTTACTAAATATTTTTGTTTTATATTTTTGTACTTTTATAAATTTTATTTCTATTTCTATTATTATTAATTTATTTTTATAATTTATATTATTATTGATTTCATCTTTATTTTTGTGATTATTATTGTATTTATATTTAATTTTTATTATTTTTATTTGTAAAATTATATTTTAATTTTAATTATTATTTAATTTTTATTTTTATTGTGGAAGTTGACCCTCTTTAAACATGTAGTGTTAAGTAATTGCTGCCTCAGCTGTATGAATTTTATATAGGTCTTTTTTTTTGCCTAATTATGGTTTTCTCATTGTTGCTTAAACTGGTGAGCAACGCACCGAAGGTTGGCATGTCTAAAATAGGTAATTATGAGATACAATTTTAATTTTGTTCAAAGATGCCAGAGGCAGTAGTTAAAGATTCGTTGTATAACCCGTAGAGTTTCTCAACGGTAAAGTTAGTTTTTGGTTCCGGGTTGCATCCAGCCTCCTTAGTAGTCCATCACTTTTCTCGCGCTGTGTACTGTTTGTAGGAGCACACTCTTCTGCATGAGTCCTGGAGCTTCTTTGGTATGTAGTTTTTCCAGGTTCCTTTTCAGACATCTTGGGATCGTGCCTACTGTTCCTATTATTATGGGTATAATTTCCACTGGCATATCCTGTATCCTTCTTATTACTATTGTCAGGTCCTGATACTTATCAGTCTTTTCTCTCTTTCTCTTCTACTCAGGTGTCCCATGGTATTGCGACATCAATGAGTGATACTTTCTTCTTAATTTTGTCAATCAACGTCACGTCTGGTCTACTGGCACCCTTTGTGTTCTGATACCATGGTCCCAGAGATATATGCTTGATCGTTTTCTATGACTAAGCTTCTCCCCATTCATTCTATGTTCGTCATCTTTCAGTTGTCAAAGATGGAAGGTGGTCTTTTTGACTATGGTGACATTTTAACATAGCTAAATTATGGTGCCTTCTGCCACATAAATCAGGAAAACATTAAGAAACCTTTTTATTTTCATTGCTTTCCAAGAAATATTTCGGCAGGTGACGTCATACCTGTAGTATGACGTCTTCATCCATTTAGAAAATTTCAGTTACAGCTAAAATTAATATTAAACAGATTTCATTAAAGAATTACCCTTACAGTTACCTTGAGAGTGTGTAGTGAATACTTTTCAATTAAATTACAATTACACCAAGCCTGGCGTCAATGCACAGTCCTTGTGTAAAGGGGTCGTATCCCTGGCAGGCAAGAGATGCCGACTAGTCAATTTACATCGCTCCAGATGACACCACCTTTCCTATACCCACTTGGGTGAGATGTTATTTCATCTATCATTCTTTGGACATATGTGGTTCTTAAGGCCTGGTCATGTGCCGCAGTTAGCATTCCTTCTGTTTGGTTCTTGAGTAGCCATTGCCATGTTTCATAGCAGGCCAGTTCTTTAGTCTGTCTCATGTACTCTCCGTGCTTTGATTTGTTGTGCCATTATTTCGTCTACTTTTATCAGTCCTTTGCCCCAGTCTCTGCTCTCGATGTTGGCAAAACCCTCTATCCTTAGTAGCCCTCTCCCCTGTTTTGTTCGTGTTATGTAAAGTGTGTCTGTATTTGCTCTTGGTATTGTCTTGTTTTTCCTAGTTTTCTGGTCTATGCTGCAGAGTTCAGCCTTCTTCCACATCACTTCTCCTGCGCTCTATCTGATTACTGGTACTTCCCATGAGTTTATTGCTTTCATCACATTTCCTAGGTTGAGTTTTGACTTGAATACCGCCTTAGAATATCTCCTTAAGTCTCTGCATATATTCGTTCCTGATCGCGTTCTTCATCTCATGGTGTCTTATATCCTCTCCTTCTATTATTCCCGGGTATTTGTATCCTGTCTCATCTATGTGTTTGATGCTATTCACATCTGGTAGCTTTATCCCTTCAGTGCCTGTTACTTTGCCTTTCTGTATGTTGACGAAGGCACATTTTTCTATTCTTAACTCCATTCTGATATCCCCAGATACAATACTTACAGTCTGGATTAAGGTATATATTTCCTTCATGTTTTTACCATACAGTTTGATGTCGTCCGTGAATATCAGATGGCTAATTATGTTGCCTCCTTTCTTGAGTTGGTACCCAGCATCCATATTCTGTAGTACTTTTGTCATGGGAATTATGGCTACTACGAAGGGTAGTGGGGACAGTGCGTCACTTGGAAAGATCCCTCTTCTAATGTTAACCTCTCCTAGTCTTATCCCAGAGCTTGTAAATACTGTATTCCAGTTGTCCATTGTAATTTTGAAGAAGCTGATGGTGTTCTCCTCTGCCCCATATATTTTCAAGGATTCCGTTAGTCATGTGTCGAAGGCTTCCTTGTAGTCAATCCATGCCATGCTTAGTTTGGTTTTTCTTCTCTTACTATTTTTCATTACCGTTTTACCTATCAGGATCTGGTCTTTTATGCCCCTACACTTCCTTCTGCAGCCTTTCTGTTGGCGGGGGATGGTGTTTGTTTCCTATAGTTAGTTGTATAGCCTTTCACTGATGATATCTGTTACTAACTTCCACATTATTATTATTATTATAATTATTATTATTATTATTATTATTATTATTATTATTATTATTATTATTATTATTATCCGCTTCTCATTATTACTATTATTGTTATTATTATTACTGTCGTTGTTGTTTTCGGAATGAGACTCGTAAAAATGTTTTATCAGTTGTAAAAATAAAAACAAATTTTATAACTTATCATTTGCTAATACAACCACAGTTTTCAATTAAATATATTATTATTATTATTATTATTATTATTATTATTATTATTATTATTATTATTATTATTATTATTATTATTATTATTATGCCCTCTTACTCTCAAGAACTCATTGAAAAATTCTTGTCTTTATTCATTGTTTTTTGGAAGAGGAAAACAGCCAGAACGAAGTTAAAATCTTTCGGAATCCTCGACATTAATTCTGTTGAATATAATTTGCAAAGTCCAGTATGTTATTGCTCGTAAGTTTAAATGTTTAAGAGACCATTTGATGCTACTTTGAAATGCCAAACTTCTTTGCGTTAACTAAATGTTGTTTTTTATTGCCTGGTATTTATCAGTTCATTCTGTTATAAATAAGTGAGTTATTCTCCATGGAACCTAATCTTAGTTCTCGTATTCTCAATATCGTAGGTGAGAGGCACACTATCTTATATTTGCTACTGTCTGTTTGCCTAGAAATGTTTTCAAGAACCTTCTCTCTCAAGAACTTTGGGTGGTCTTTCCTAGATAGTGACCCACAAGGGTTTTCGGTGGACATTATCTAGCATTAATATATCTTGGGGGGTCAATATCTTTATGATATTCATATTCTTATGTTTATGTTTTTTGCGGTAATCCCCAACGATCTTGTACTAAATTCGCTGCAAAGGTGAATGCATACGGATGTCACTAACTAGGAAAGGTCCGCTTTTAAATGTATTCAGGAATTCTCACATACAGGCGATCTGAATTCCTGTAATTTTTCATGCTCTGTATTGTCAGGTTTAAAACTACTCGGTTTGCTAGGAGTTTGGTCTCGGTTGCAACTAGAATGTTGAATAGTTGAACTAGCGCAGTCATGGAATCCTCTGATCTCCAAATGTTTATAAGCGAGGGGCAAATTCGTTCCTCCTCTCTGTGACGCTGACGTCTCCTGTGTTTTATATGTATTGGTTTTACTTTCTACTTCTTCCCAGCTGGTTCCCATTTGTATATGGGGTCGCCTTTTTGGGGGGAGGGGTGGGGTGGGTGGGTTGGGGGGGTTAGGGCGGGTGGCACAGATTTTTACAGCCGGATGCCTTTTTCTGACACCAACCCTCCCTATTTATCCGGGCTTGGGACCAGCACCCATAAGGACTTGCTTGCCCACCAGGTGGCTAGGTTGTCGGTTTTATTTTCTATTCCCTCGTATTTATTCATTTACCGCCGTTTCCTGTATCTTGCCTTATATCTCTTGGGTTTATAGTCTGTTGACTCAGTCCTTAAGGGTTTCCAGCTAAAGATTTGAAAGAGAGAATATGATGCCCTTCCACAGAATATAATTATATTATAGCAACAAGCTGTTATCGTCCACGAACGTTTGCGGTACTATTTCCATAGAGCCATCCCGTTTTAAGTAAGAAGACCAGGTCGCGTAAAAATGAACAAGTTGTGATCAAGGTGATTGTTTGTGGTGTAGAGAAATCAAGAAATTTGATTTCGGTTTGGTGTGAAGTAAACATTTGCCATGTTTCATAGATGTGTTGAAATAAGCCTCAGACCTGACACATGTGTATGGTAGAGCAAGACTCTCTCTCTCTCTCTCTCTCTCTCTCTCTCTCTCTCTCTCTCTCTTCTCTCTCTCTCTCTCTCTCTCTCTCTCAAATAAAAGCATCCATGTAACGTGAATGTCTATTGTCTTGCATTAAGCTTCAGACCTCAAACAAGTATGTTAGAGCAAGTCTCTCTCTCTCTCTCTCTCTCTCTCTCTCTCTCTCTCTCTCTCTCTCTCTCTCAAATAAAAGCCCGCCGAAACACCTCACAATGGCAAGCGAGCAACATCATTGTTCGTAACTTTCATTAAAATAGGCCTTTGTGAATACAGAGATCATTGTTCTTTTGAATCCCGTAATATAATGGAGGAGTCATGTTTTTCTCCATATGCAAATAGGTCTACAGCACCGCTGTATTATAGGCTCCCCTGTTGTTACAGAAACCTGGAGAAGGGGAAACGGATCTATACTTCAGAAAGTGGATGAACTGTTTAGGTCTCTCTAAAGGTAACGAGATCAATGCTATTCATTTCTGTGGAAACCATAATGTTTTAAAGATGCTATCCTTTCAAATACTATCTACTATGATAGTGTGGAAGTAAAAATTATTTGGTAAGAAATATTATCAAAAGGAGTATCAGTCTATGATCTCGTGGATTGTTATTTATCTTTTAAGATAAATAACAATCCATGATAACAGACAAGCATGTCGCAAACACACGTCGATGAATCATTGCCCAGACATCACAAACAGTTTGAATACAATTCGAAGACTTATATTCAACATGTTTGTGATATGTATGCTATAAATTTCGGTCGTGTAAAATCCGAAGACAGTTAAATATGTCACAAACACACGTCGGTAACGTATTGCACAAACATCGCAAACACGTTTTGTATTCAACATGTTTGTGATATGTCTGCGATGATTTTCCAACAAGTGGATACACCTTAAGTTACTTGATCTTTGTGTCATTTGGTCGTTTTCCAGTCTGCATTTCTTTCGAATTCCCTCATTTCCCGGTGTGTGAAAGAGTAAATAACAAAGAGTTATTTCATAGGTTTTCCTCGACAGGTAATTTCTTGTCCACGTAATTTATTGGACGTCATTGAATTCACTTTCGTACTAAGAGGAAGTCCCAGAATATTTCTCAGTTGTCGGAAGTGCCGGCTCATTTCGTTTCCCTGGAAAATAATACTCTAGTGTGTATCCTTTGGTTTTCTCTCTCAATGAGAGATGAGGGGGTGAGAGGGAGATGGGGGTGATGGTGAGGTATGAGAGGTGAGGGTGAGAACAGAGGGGAGTGGGGCGAGAGTTGAAGGGAGAGGGATGAGTAGAGAAGGGAGAGGGGTGAGAGATGAGGGGAGTGTGGTCAGAGGTTAGGGGTGAAGGGAAAGGGTTGAAACGTGAAGGGAGAGGGGTGAGAGATGAGGGAAGAGGGGTGAGGGATGAGACATGAAGGATGCAGGATGATGAGTGAGGGGAGAGGGGTGAGGAATTTCACATGAGGTATGGGGAGTGAAGGGAGTGGAGAGGGATTAGGGATGAGACATGAGGGTTGACACATGAAGGCAGAGGATGAGAGTAAGGGATGAGGGGAAGGGGTGAGCCAAGAGACTTTCAGAAAGCTACTCTCCAGAACCACTTCATCAGTAAGGGAGAGGATTTTCGATTCTTATCATTACCCCTACCCCATTATTTCTCCCCCTCCTCCCCCCCACCTTCCCACCAAAAAAGAAACCCCAGGGGCGATGGTGTTCTCTCTCTCTCTCTCTCTCTCTCTCTCTCTCTCTCTCAATTAATCTTTGATTTGGCAAGGCATCAGGGTGAAGTTTTGATTCCAAGCATCAGGGAATTCGGAATGACCAAACGAGAAAGAGAGAGAGAGAGAGAGAGAGAGAGAGAGAGAGAGAGAGAGAGAGAGAGAGAGGCCGGCTAAACAACAGTTATAGCTTATGAAAATTAACATCAATTGATTTATACATTTAAAACAAAAAAAATACCGCCAACTCAATAAACAGTTTAGTGACATACGATAAAAACTTTTTAACAACCAATCCATTTTCAAAATCAAATTTGAAAATCGTCCCAATCCCTCCTTCCTATCGCACGAAGCTTTCAACTACCAGTAAGCACCTTCTAAGCCCTTACTAAGCCGTTACTAAGCACGAGAGGAGAAACGAAGCACTTACCCGTGAAAGGCAGCTTAGAGCCTCTGCTTTTAATTGTAGGTTTTAATTTCATATTGTTGAATGGGGAACCACGAGAGGATAATCTGTTCAGTAGGGTGATTTTCATTGCATTGTTATTGCGGTTTGCACGCTCGTGCGCACTTATACACACGTATATAATGTGTATATACATATATATATATATGCATAGATATACATATATATACATATACATGTATATATTGTACATATGTATGTATGAGTGCGTCCGTGTGTGTGTGTGTGCGTGCACGTGTGTATCTCCTTTTACTTGTAGTTATTCAACTCACTTTGCTTTTTTATCTGCTTTCATTCATGGTCCTTCGAAGCTTATTAATTGACTAGCCTACTTGTCGGAATATTCATACTATTTTTCAATAACAACTGAGTCGCGGGCCATCAGAAATGCTTTCAGATTTCCTTAGAACCAGAAATATCCTCGAAAACGTTTCATTTTTGTTTGGAAAGAGATCCTGAAATCCTGCGCGGTAGGGAAACGTAAATACCGGGAGATGTATTGTGGGCCGCTTCTTCTAAGCCTTCCCGGAATAACACGGGTCCTTCAAACACGCTTTGTTGCATAAAGCTGTTATTGTTTTGTATGCGCAATTGTACACACACATACACACACACACAAAGCAGTTTACATTTTAGTATAATCGCAACTAACATATACAAACACAACATTCTTCAAATATGCCATTGTCGGTAGGGAGTTCAATGTTGCTTTGAATTCGCCATACAATGGGGAAGGAGTCTCTCTTGGTGTGGGAATAGGCCTACTTCTTATATTAGGCCGATGTTTGTTTGAGGCCTTGAGGGAGTGAATGCAGAGTCTCGACGTCAAAGGTTTTGAAGACTAAGTAGAAATAAGCTTGAATAGAATTAGGTACATTAATTATGCTAAGCAAATGAATTAATTTTCTCCTTTTCCCGAGAAAGGCTTTTCATGATTATACTTACCTCCCTCTGAATAATCCTTTAAGGCCTCCAGTGTGGAAGACTTTAAAAGAAAGGTAGACAAAATCATTAGGACACTGAATGCACAGTAAAACCTGCTCTTACAGATAAGTGAGCACACGATGTCTCCTCGGACGGACTAACAAGTCTTTGAGACATCCTAATCCTTGTAACTCTTGTCTCTCAGATTTTCCTTGATAAAAACGTTACATTTCGTATTTGAGTTCTGAAACGTAGACGCATAAATAGATCCATATATCCACTTGTGTTATGGCGTATTACCAGACATTAAACAGCCGTTGGGTATAGTGCCTACAGTGCATTGCGTGAGGAGCACTGATGATACTACCCACCACGTGTGTTTAACGTTCTTTGCAGCGTCCCTTCGGCCTCTAGCTGGAACCCCTTTCATTCCTTTGTCTGTACCTCCGTTCATATTCTTTTTCTTCCATCTTACTTTCCACCTTCTCCTAACAGTTGTTTCAGGGTGCAACCGTCTTTACTCTCAATTTCCCTTTCATCGCTAAATGACCTCGTAGGTCCTAGCGCGTGGCCTTTGGCCTAAATTTCATATTCCGACTCCAGCCAAGCGTTAAACTTGGCAGTTTTATATTTTTGTCAGCGGGAGACACGAGGTTTGAGTCGTAGGTGAAGTGACGAAGGGGATGAGAATCTTATCTTCCTATTTCACCTTTTCTCTCTTACGGAATCTGAGGTGAAACTCGCTGTTGGAAAACAATTCCTCCCCTCCAGCCCCTCCCCCACCTCCTCACTCCACAAACCCCTCTTCTCACCTGGGTGGTTAGGAAAAAGAGGGGAAGAGGAGATTAAAACCGCATCTCCCCTTTTCCCCTCGGCGTAAGATTCCCCGGGCATCGATTGTAAGGGGCTCATAGGAAACGCACTTTTTAAGACTTTTTTTTTTTTTTTTTTTTTTTTTTTTTTTTGTAGACTGTTTAGTAGGACGGGTTTCATCCGATTCGCTTAAGAGAAGATCATAGTAATGAATTCCCTTCTGGTTCGCTGAATGGAGAAGTTTCCGCCCTCTCTCTCTCTCTCTCTCTCTCTCTCTCTCTCTCTCTCTCTCTCTCTCTCTCTCTCTCTCTATACGCTATAGAGAAAACTCGATTCCGCCGACGTTGTTGTAGATTCTAAAGAGACAGGCCCTTATGCAAGTATCATTCAACGGCTTCTCGAAGAGGAAAAAGAAAGAAAGGAAAGGCGTGTCCTATTTCAAAATGAAGTAGCATAAGCATTTCACGGGACGTCGAGTCTCTACGAAGCTGCAATTTAACTGGATCTTTTCGAGAGAGAGAGAGTCTCTCTCTCTCTCTCTCTCTCTGCTTCGTTTAACAGACAAAAAAAATCAGATGTTTTCTCGCTCAGACAACATTTGCATTTGATAGTGACAGCACTCTCTCTCTCTCTCTCTCTCTCTCTCTCTCTCTCTCTCTCTCTCTCTCTCACTTGGGTTCTTTTAACAGACAAGATATTAGAGGTTTTATTGTTCAGACTATGTTTACGTTTGATAGTGACGGAATTTCTCTCTCTCTCTCTCTCTCTCTCTCTCTCTCTCTCTCTCTCTCTCTCTCTCTCTCTCTCTCTCTCTATTGACACAATAATAGAAAAACTGGATGATTTATGTAGAAATCACAAGGACTGGACTATTCTCCTATCTGGAGACTTTAACTTTTCTTTCGTGGACTGGGAAGAACGAATAGGAGATTGTGGTAGTATTTATACATATAAAAAAGAGAGTAATAGTAGTGCAGAAGATAAGAGGCAATTCGAAAAGCTATTAGATATGCTACTAGAATACAACATTCAACAAATAAATCACCTGCCAACAAGAAAGGAAAATACTTTAGACCTAGTATTTGTGAACGAGGTGAATTACGTTAAAGAAATAATAGTTTATAATGCGAGTATTTCAGACCATAATGTCATAGAATTAACAGTCCATTCCAAAGCAAGTGAAAACAGAGATAAGCAAGAAATGAAAAAATTGGAAGGATATGGAAAATACAACTTCTACAGTAAAAATATAAAATGGGCAGAAATAAATGAAGAATTAAACAAAGATTGGGATAAAACTTTCGTAAGGGATGATATAAAGGTAAATACGGAGATATTATATAAAATATTAGAGAAAATAGTGGATAAATATATACCGAAGAAGAAAAGTAAACATCAGTCATGCATACCAAGAGACAGAAGGATCTTGTTCCAGAAAATCATAAAGTGGAAAAGAGGTCTTGCAAAAGGAAAAAATGCATGGAAAGTGATCGAACTAAAAAGTAAGATAGAAAATGCAGAACAAAAGATATATAATCAAAAGAAAATGAAAAACGGGACTTGGAAGAAAAAACCCTGGTAAATATCAAGCAAAACCCCAAATTATTGTAATCGTATGCAAAAAAGATGAATAAAAGAAGAATAGAAATAGGACCTCTAAGAATTGAAGGGAGATTAACGAATGAAAAAAGGAAATATGCGACATATTGGCAGAACGATATAAGAGAGAATTCACCCCTAGAATTGATAATGAAGATAATGATATAGAAGTAAGGGACGAAAATAGTGAATATTTAGCAGACATAGATATTAATGAAGCTGATATTGTGTAGGCTATTAATGAATTTAAAAATGGAGCTGCAGCAGGGCCTGATGGTGTCCCTGCTATTTTGTTAAAGAAAGTAGCTCATTCTACCGCAAAGCCACTTGCAATATTATTAAGACAAAGTGTAGATACAGGCAAGATTTATGATGAGCACAAATTAGCATATACTATTACCCCTACTTTCAAAAGTGGATCAAGACTAGAGGCAAGTAATTATAGGCCTGTGAGTCTAACATCTCATATTATGAAAGTGTATGAAAGAGTAATGAAGAAATATACTATGAAACATTTAATAAGAAATAATTTGTTTAATATAGGACAACATGGTTTCATACCTAGAAAAAGTACACAAACCCAACTGTTAGTCCACCGTGAGTACATATACAAAAATATGAAAAGCGGAAATGAAACATGTGGTTTATCTAGATTCTAGACTTTGCAAAAGTTTTTGACAAGGTAGATCATAATGTATTAGCGAAGAAAATTAGAAAACATAATATAGTGGATAAAGTAGGAAGATGGTTAAAAGAATTTTTACACAACAGAAAACATAGTTATTGCAAACGATGAGAAATCGGATGAAGCTAAGGTAATATCCGGTGTGCCACAAGGTACGGTGGTACAGTGTTAGCTGCATTACTGTTTGTTATTATGATTGCAGACATAGACAGCAATGTTAAGGATTCGGTAGTGAGTAGTTTCGCTGATGACACAAGAATAAGTAGAGAAATTACTTGTGATGAAGATAGGAACGCGCTACAAAGAGACTTTAACAAAGTATTTGATTGGGCAGAGGTAATGTTAGAAATCAGAAAGGATTGGTATTTGTGTCGACTGTGGGGAATAGCCGTTCGGTGGTTAGCTTCACTCGAAGGTTTTTCTATTTTTCTTAATAAATTGAAAGTAAATAACTTAATGCTACTTAGTATATTAACTATTAGCGTTAATGATAAGTAAAATGAATAATAAAATTAAACTTATGAATTAAATTACTTAAACTAGTAATTGCCTAATAGGCCTTAAGTTCGCGCGTGCATAATGTGTACCTGTCAAAGGTAAAGAAGTAAATTACCTCGGAGGTTACCACAGCCACGGCGAACAGTTACAGTAAGAGTTACTCATTAGCAAGGCCGGCATCTACATTGTAATAGGAAATTAACCCTGAACAAAACTGAACGTTCTAACTCCAAGACAACGACAATTTTGGAATACGTCAACGTCAACATTTGTGATAAGTGCTTTACATTATTATGTATCTTTGGCCATGTCTAGGGAAAAAGGTAATGTACGGCAATGTCACAAAGTTTTATTAGTGGATCTACTCTTTAATGTAAGTTGTTTTGGTTGTTAAATAATTGTTTTGTTTATTAAATATAAGTAAGATTGAAATTAAAATAAATTCCAATATAATTCCAAAATTGTCATGTATTCCATATAATATTTCGGAGGTAAATATGTGTTTATCGTTCGGTGAAGTAAGTGATTTTTTAGAAACGGCTAACTGGCTAACTGTCGCTCGGTATTTCAAATGGTAACCAATATGGAACTCAAGTGCGACGTAATTAGTAACATATATTATGTATTATAATCTATTTCATGTTCATATATAATGTACTCGGTAACCCGTAAGCATCGATAACTTTAGGTGGGGTGTTATCTTTTAAATTGTTTGCAGGCTATTGATACTAAATCTATTAAGTATAATTAGTTAATCATGTCTGATAAAGAGGAAGAGTTTGGTTAAACCTATTGAATATTATAGCAGCCTTGAGGAGGATGCGGGGAATACACAAACGGAAGGTAACTATTTACTTTAAGAAGCTAACGGAGCTTCATGGTGATAATAGATTAACTTCTTCCTTTTGTAAGACTCAAATAACTGAAATCGAAAAAAAGAGATCGAGCAGGTTAAACACTTTGATGAAAAAATGAATAATGTTTTGGAGACACATGAAATAATGAACAGTAATGAACAATATTATAATGAGGAGTTAGACAGCTCCAGGCAGGAATAATAAAGCATCTCATGTTAGTATAAACCTCGACCAATATGAACAATACATAAGTGAGTTAAGTGGGGCTTCTAGCAACTTATCTGCCGATAAAGTTTTAGAAATGATGTCTAGAATGAATATGTCTGATGGGAAATCCCCTCCTTTAGAATGTGGAATCTTTAGTGGAGAGGAGAAAGATAAATTTGCTTTCAATTCATTTCTTAATCAATTTAATAATGACATTGGGTCCAGAAAAAATCTGTCCGATTCTGCCAAACAAATATATTTACATGGGTACCTTAGGGGCTATGCCTTGAAGGTAGTTAAGCATTTGACTATTTCTGACCGTAACTACCACTTGGCAACTTGAAAACGTTAAAGAAAGAAGAATTCCTTGACGTAAATTATATTGTTGACGAGACTTTTAAGAACATTTTGAGTGCTGCACCAAGTGCTGAATATGATCAAGAATTCTCGTCGGTGAAAGTTTACCTCAACGAAATCAAATCCTATCTGCATGAATTGAAAGCACATAATATTGATTTATTGGAATTGGGTCCTCTGGCATAAATTTGTGAGTCATATAGTATTTAATAAACTCCCCATACCAGTAAAGAGAGAGTTGGTTCACAAATTAAATACCAATTATCATAATATATCTGACATTCTTTCTAATTATAATGAAATTATCAAAAGTTTATCTAAAACTGTTTCCAATAGAAAAAAGACCTTCACTAAAACCTCTAGTAAACCTAGTCCTAGCAGTTCATTTAAACCTAAAGAAAATAAGGTAAGTGTAAGTACGATTCAAAATTTTAAATTTGCAAATAAAGTAACTAAATTAATTTGTAAATTGTGTGCAGCTGAAGGTCATACTTT
>NC_061092.1:28303364-28497357 GCF_015104395.2 Macrobrachium nipponense | reverse complement strand
TTTGCTCAAAGAAGTTTTGATGGGTCTCACATTTTACCTACTATGACTTTGTATTTAAGAAATGGCAAAAAGGCTAGGAAAGTCAGATGTCTGTTTGACATTGGCAGTCAGCGGTCATACATTTCTGAATCTGCCGCTAAAGATCTTTGTCAGGATGTAGAGGCGTTGTATGCTTTGGAATGTGATGTAAGCACATATATAGGGTAAGAAAGTAAGGGCTTCAAGCAAATGTCCACTGGAATAAATATAAACAATAATTTAATATTCATACCTTTATTAGTTGACAAATCGCTCAATATAAACTTTAAAGTGCCTGGCATGAATCAAATAATAAATAAATTTAAAGAAAATAATATTGCTTTATTGGATGAGACTTTTTGTGACCACAGAAACCATGAAAGTATGAAGGTTGACATGTTGTTAGGAATAGATATCATTCAGTTTTTACCTTCGGTAACTTGGACTAAAATGTTGGGTGGAGCTTGTTTAGTCGTAAATAATAGAGTAGCTCCTGTGGGTAATGTGTTTAACTTTTTGGATGAGGCAGAAAGTAGAGCTGTTATGGACTCCATAGTTAATAAGAAAACACTGAATGTTAAAACAAAAAACGTGGTAAATTTAGTAATGGATCCTCTAAAATCTTATTTCAATCCATTAGAGCATATATTAGAAGACCGTGAGGTAGACAATGGACTTGAACACCTTTTTAGTCTTGAATCCTTGGGAATAAAAAAGTGTGAAAAAGAATTGGTCTCCTTTGATAAAGAACAAATTGACAAATTTAGAGAGGGGATCTCTTTTGATAATGGATTTTATCATGTAGAATTGCCCTGGTATACTGATAAAATTGACTGTCCCATCTAATCATTTTGTTTCACTTAAGGTATTAGACAGAACAGTAGAGTATCTAGGTAAAAAGGGTCTCATTGACAAATACCAGGAAGTTTTGATAAACAACTCGAGGATGGTATAATCGAGGAAATTAAAGTAAGTCCTTCTGACTATCATAAGTATATATGGATTCCCCATAGACCAGTTATAAAATTAGAAGAGCAAGTTACCACAAAAATCAGGCCAGTATTTAACTGTTCTTTAAAAACTTACAGGGAATTGCCTTCACTTAATGAAGCAGCTTATCCTGGGATAGATTTAATGGGCTCAATACTGAAATTGCTCTTTTACTTTAGAACTAATAAATATGTAATGTTGAGCGACGTCAAACAAGCTTTTTTGATGATTAAATTAAAAAATGAAGTGGACAAAAATAGATTTTGTTTCTTTTGGAAACGAGGAAATAAATTAGTATCTTATCGCTACAAAACAATAGTTTTTGGTTACACTTCTTCACCTTTTATATTAAATTTTTTTAATGAAACATCACGCAGAAAGTTATCCTGATGGTAAGTGTAAAGAAATATTAACTAATAACTTTTATGTAGACAATCTTCATATAACTGGTAACAACATTGATGAAATGAAAAATTTGTATAAGCAAGCTAAAGATAGGATGGAACAAGGGGGCTTTATTTTAAGGTCTTGGAATTCCAATTGTGTAGAGTTGAGAGAAGAAATGGTGTCTGATAATAGACTTTGTTGAACATTCTTAGCGAAGAGGGATAAAGTATTGGGTTATAGCTTCAACGTAAATAATGATTCTTTTAGTCTTGCGCCTTGTAAAATAGACCCAGAAGCAGACACAGAAAGAAAAGTATTGTCACAAACTTCTAAAATATTTGATCCTCTGAATATAGTACTTCCTGTAACAATAAGAGGCAAAATTTTAATGAGAAAAATATGGAAATTAGATGTTGGTTGGGATCAAAATTTACCTAAAGACATTTGTGGGGAAATGAAAATTATTAGTAAAGATTTTGAAATGTTATCTGAACTTAAATTTCCTAGAGAGTCCCTTAATGAACTAGACTCGTATGGTCTTCACATTTTTTGTGATAGCTCTGTGGAGGCCTATGGGTTTGTGGCGTATGCGGTTAATCAAAATTATAAAAGTTCTTATTTTGTTCTCCAAATCTAAATTGGCTCCACTAAATAAGAGAAATGAGCATAGTGTCCCCACTTTGGAACTAATGGGAGTAATTCTAGCTTTTAAATGTTTACCTTCCTTACTAGAAGCCTACAATAATATATATTTTCAATTCATTAATATTTGTGTTGATGCTCAAGTGGTTTTAAATTGGCTATTGACCAGAGAAACTAAAATAAAATCTAAATTTGTTAGAAATAGAGTACTTGATGCAGATGGTCTTAAAGTTGAAATATCTAAGCTATTTAAAGTACCTGTCTTATATCACTATGTAAATACAGAAGAATATCCTGCTGACATGATCACCAGAGGTTTATCCTATACTAAATATTTAAGTAAATCAACTTATTGGCTAGAAGGTCCAGAATGGTTGAGTAATGATTTCGACAAGTGGCCTCTTTACCCTTTATTGAGCATATCGCCTTACTATAAGCATCAAATAAGTACAGTATGCACTATGCAAATAAATAAAGTAAACGCTGGTATTCTCAATATAAGTAAAATGTCAAATTATGAACAATTGTTAAGAATTACCAGTTACTTGTCCAAATTTTGTAGTAGATTAAAGGGTGGTGATCCTAAAAAGAAAGCCTTAGAGTATTGGGTGAAAATTGCACAGAAAGAATACTTTACAGTAGAATTAGATTTTTTACAAAGCAGTGCCAATATTACTAATAATATACCTCCTCTAGTGTCCAATTTAAATTTATTTTTAGATTCAAAGGGTATAATTAGGTCTAGGGGAAGAATATCTAAGTGTTTGTACTTTGACTTTGATGTTCATAACCCAGTATTGCTTCCTAAAGAGCATAGGCTCACCTCATTGTTAATAAAGCCTTGTCATTTGAAGGTACAGCATTTAGGAATAGGCACTACATTAAACTACCTTAGGGAACAGGGATTTTGGATTCCCAAGGGTAGGTCAGCAGTAAAGACTGAGCTGAGTAGTTGTAATATATGTAGGAAATATAATGCCTTAGCTTACAGATACCCGAAGTTTACAGATATGCCTAAACACCACATGAATTTGGTCAAGCCTTTTCAGCATGTAGGTATTGATTTCACCGGACACCTTTGGGTTAGGGATGAGTTGAGTGGTAAGACCAACAAAATGTTCATATTAGTTTTCACTTGTCTTAACGTGCACGCTGTGCACTTTGAATTGTTACCAGACATGTCCACTAAAAAGTTTGTTCTCGCTTTCCAAAGATTTAGTAATATGTACACAATACCACAATACCTGTACAGTGACAACCCTAAGTATCCTTGAAAGGTCTTTGGAGTCGCAGGAATTTCAATCTGAATTAAGTAAATGTAATATCAAACACATTGAAATACCTTTATATTCAGCATGGGTTGGTTCTGCTTGGGAGAGATTGATTAGAGTATTAAAGAATTGTCTTTATAAAGTAATAGGAAGGTCTAAATTAACTTACTTTGAATTATTAACTTCCCTTTCTAATATTCAATTAGCGATAAATTCCAGGCCTTTAACATATAGATCAAGCTCAGAAAATTTAGAGTTTATAACTCCAAATTCCTTTATCAAATTGCATGGTAATTCATCGCTCATTTTGAGAAAAGATTATAGTGAGGTTTGGTTGGACGATTCTAATCAACCTTCTTTAGAGAGAACTGTAGAAATACAGGAAGAAATTATTGAAAATTTTAAGAAATTGTGGTATGAAAATTATCTCTTAAGCCTGAGAGAACATAGTAGAAATTTGTACCAAAGTAAGTGGGAAAATAGAATTAAAGTTGGTGACATTGTCCTAATTAAAGCAATTAATAAGCCCAGACCATTTTGGATGATGGGTAAGGTATTAGAAATTAAAATATTAGGAGGATTTGTTTGGAACCAATAACTAAATTAGGTCAGTGAAACTAAAGCAAGCTAATAGGGCTATAGAATATCATTCTATTTGTAATCTTTATCCTATGGAACTGTCAGTGACACATGCTATAAGAGAAAGGCAAACCAGAGACAATTCAATGGAAATTGTGGTAGAAACAGGCAGTATAAATAAACCTGAATCTATTCACGTTGAACAAGGCGAAAAGTCTGTAAGACCCAAGAGAAAGGCTACCGAAAGATTTGAAAGAATGCTAAGGGAAAATTTAGATAATTTGTAAATACTGCTTTTCAGTATATTATTTACTGTAATTACTAATAATCAAGTTTTTATTTTGACTAAAATGCTACACACTCGAAACTTTCTCAGTGTGAGGATATACTTTATTAAATGCTTTATTCTTTAACTTTAAACAAGGATTAAGGGCATTGCAAATAATTACATTTTAGGTAATAAATAAATAAAACTAAATACGTAAATAAAAAGTAAAATTAGGAGATAGCCCATAGTAAACTAAGCTAAGTTAAAATTGGTGTAAATATTTAAATAAAATGCTACACTTAAGATAAAGTGAAGACTAAAGTTAAAATGCTACACTTTTAGTAACGTGAGGATGATACTAAACTAACTTGGCCATACTTTTTATTTAGCGTTGTTGAAAATAATTGTTTAACATAGTAGCCAGATTTAAGGTGGCCTTAATAAATAATGTATGGTTAATGAAGATATTCATTGCAATTCTATAATCGCAATCCTTTGTGGGGAGTGTGTTAGAAATCAGAAAGGATTGATATTTGTGTCCGACTGTGGGGAATAGCCGTTCGGTGGTTAGCTTCACTCGAAGCTTTATCTATTTTTCTTAATAAATTGAAAGTAAATAACTTAATGCTACTTAGTATAGTAACTATTAGCGTTAATGATAAGTAAAATGAATAATAAAATTAAACTTATGAATTAAATTACTTAAACTAGTAATTGCCTAATAGGCCTTAAGTTCGCGCGTGCGTAATATGTACCTGTCAAAGGTAAGATGTAAATTACCTCGGAGGTTACCACAGCCACGGCGAACAGTTACAGTAAGAGTTACTCATTAGCAAGGCCGGCATCTACATTGTAATAGGAAATTAACCCTGAACAAAACTGAACGTTCTAACTCCAAGACAACGGCAATTTTGGAATACGTCAACGTCAACATTTGTGATAAGTGCTTTACATTATTATGTATCTTTGGCCATGTCTAGGGAAAAAGGTAATGTACGGCAATGTCACAAAGTTTTATTAGTGGATCTACTCTTTAATGTAAGTTGTTTTGGTTGTTAAATAATTGTTTTGTTTATTAAATATAAGTAAGATTGAAATTAAAATAAATTCCAATAGTAAATAGGATGGTATTTAATTCTGATAAATTTGAATCAATAGATTATGGAGACAGAGAAGGAAAGCTTTATGCATATAGGGGACCTAATGAGACAATCACAAGGAAGCAGTTAAAGACCTTGGTGTGATGTTGAATAGGAACATGTTATGCAATGATCAAATAGCAATTCTATTGGCAAAATGTAAAGCAAAAATGGAAATGTTGTTACGGCACTTCAAAACAAGAAAAGCTGAACACATGATTATGCTTTATAAAACATATGTTCATAGTCCACTTTAATATTGCAATATGATATGCTACCCACACTATCAAAAGGATATTGCACAAATAGAGAGTGTACAAAGGTCCTTTACAGCTAGAATAGAAGTTAAGGATCTTGACAACTGGGAAAGACTACAATCCTTAAAATTATATAGTCTAGAAAGGAGAAGAGAACGCTACATGATAATTCAGGCATGGAAACAGATAGAAGGAATTGCCAAAAACATCATGGAGCTAAAAATATCAGAAAGAGCAAGCAGAGGTAGATTAATAGTGCCCAAAACTATACCAGGAAAAATAAGGAAAGCACACAGGACATTAATCCACTACGCACCAGCATCGATAATGCAGCGTCTATTCAATGCGTTGCCAGCTCATCTGAGGAATATATCAGGAGTGAGCGTAGATGTGTTTAAGAATAAGCTCGACAAATATCTAAGCTGCATCCCAGACCATCCAAGATTGGGAGATGCAAAATATACCGGAAGGTGTACTACCAACTCTCTGGTAGACATTAGAGGTGCCTCACACTGAGGGACCTGGGGCAACCCGAACAAGATGTAAGGTCTGTAAGGTAAGGTCTCTCCATGATATTATAGGTTGAAAGCATCAGACTGAGTGACAATATTGAATGTATTTAAAGACAATTTTTCGGTCTGCCTTGTTTCTCAAATTATATGGGATGGCGGATATGGGCTTATTTAAGAAAGCTTGTCACATGTAGTGGAATATACAGGCGAACTTCATATATATACATATATATATATATAGTATATAATATATATATATATATATATATATATACATATATATATATATACTATATATATATATATATATATATATGTGTGTGAGTGTGTGTGTGTATATATATATATATATTTACTACTATTAGTATGTAAATATACATACATATATATGTGTACATATGTATGTATATATGTAGAAATAAGAAAATGTTTATTTTATTTACTCAAGAATAAGTTACATAGTAGCTTATACCCCCATGCTATTCTTGCATGCCTCCTCTTATTTCTTCCTAATGAACACCATATTCTTTGGAAGCTTGAATTTCAAGTCGGTGGCCCCTTTGGTGGGCGTGTTTGATACGAATGGGGTTCATCCTCTGAATAATAATAATAATAATAATAATAATAATAATAATAATAATAATAATAATAATAAAATATAATATAGTAGCATAATCAAGACAAGAGAAATACGATATTTTCCTCATGTACCGAATGACGAAGTATATAAGTATAGAAGAATAAAAGTTGGCAACGCTTACGGTTTTCAGAGCCACTATGGTGTCGTGACCAGCGGATGCCATTAAGCGTTAGCGATTCGGCCTAAAAATACCTTTTATAGCAGCATATCAGGTGAACAGCTGATGGACTCTCGTGATATAGGTGGGGCGAAGGAATTCGCTCCCCGCTCTATTATGCATGGCTTCGTGATTTCGCATATTTTCTGGATTCCTGTCATAGCTTGCTTCGTTTGTTATTATCTGATAGTTAGTATGTATTATTTAATGTATGATAGTATAGTATTTTTTACTATATATGTATATGTATGTATATATATAGATATCTATTTTTACTTATATATTGTATATATAAGTAGGTATGTATATGTATTTATGGTGCAGGAAACCCACTCAAATTTGGACAAAAATTGTAAGTTTTCATTTAAGCTTCTTATTTCTCTTTCTGAAAGATGAGAATGTATTTTCCGGAAGATAAATAAAAACTCAATTTTTTTTCCAAATTTTAGTGGGCCTCCTACAACACAATATTTCAGTTCACTGTTGCAATGTTTATAACTTTGATATATGTATATATATATATATATATATATATGTGTGTGTGTGTGTGTGTATATATATACACACATATATATATATACATATATATATATATATATATATATATATATATATATATATATATAATATATATATATGTAATATAAAGACTGATAATGAGATGTATGAGACATTGTTGTATGTCACGTACTTTGACATTCCTTAGAAATTGGGGATTCAACATTTAGCTTCCCATGGAGACTGAGTGTCCGAGCGACAACTTAGGAATGCTGATGTGTCTTGTTGGATGGTGTGACATTGAGATCCTTACTAAGCAGGTCAACGTTCGTCCTGTAGGTATGGGCATTCGAGAGAGGTGACTTTGAAACCAGTTTGTAGCAGTTATGGGGCGTGGACAATAGGTGTGAATTCGTGCGTCTGTGTGAGCACCTTTCGTTCATAATGGCAGGTAATTAGCCAGAACGATGGAGACGGTTACGAGGAGAAAAGGCAGATGCCGGGATAGCTCTGCGAACGTTATATATTTATTCTGTGTAGTGAGATTCCGGTTACAATGGGTAAGAATTACTCTGCTTTAGCCAAAGGTGTGGCTAAACTGTATTTTTGATATTTTGTAAAGATGTTCTATTTCATTTAATCTTTTGACTTTGTCTTTACAATTGTGTGTGCTCATTAGTGTGTTCCTCCAATCTTTTAACAGGCGGATCTAGTGGAGGGGACTGTGTTCTGGTAGGGGGAACCATATTTGGAGGAATGGTGTGACTAATTACTTTATAGACTGTTAGTTACCGGGGGTTATCTGAGTTAATTGAACTTTGAGTTATCATTCCATTTAATTATCCTGTAAGAATCTGAGTTATACAATTAGTACTTTACTTTGAATAAACGTATATTTTGTAGTTCCGACTCAGATTTGATGACCCAATGAAATGGTGAGAGAGAGAGAAAGGAGCGGTTGCGAGTCGAGAGAGAGAAAGAGAGAGAGGTGAGGAGAAAGTGTTACCAAACTTAGTTTGCCTACCTCTTTGGCTTAACGCTTACCAATATGAAAATACGATAAATTATCGCGTATCATATATATATATTCACAGTATTTATATAGATATATAAACATTTAGTATACAAACTTAGATTTTGCGAGACTGAAAAAGATTTTATGGAGGAGAACTGTTAAGACTCACGTTTAGTGCAAGTATGCAATGAAATAGAAAATCAAATTTAGGCCATAGGTGACCTACTATGAGGGAAGAAAGGTATTTAAGGTGTAACAGGATGAAAACCTGGCAGTTGCACCATGAAGCAGTTGTCAGGAGAGGGCTGAGGAAAGTAAGGTGGAAGAAAAAGACTATGAACGGAGGTACAACAAAAGGAATGGACCCTGCAAAGAACCTTAAGTAAGGCCTATAGAGCTCCGCGTGAGGTGCACTGACGTCACCACCCGCTACTTGATGTAGCGACAAAACGAATACTTGTCAGTTGAAAAAATGAGAAATCGCCCAAGTAAAGAATATAAACGATAATTATGTATTCATTGAAAACATCGGTGTCCAAGCTGTGTTTTGTGATGGTGTTGCACGTGGACGACAATAATTCGTCCACTTTATAATCATCTCACGAAAGGATATCGTAATAGAGAGCTGGATTTAGGATAATTTGCAAACAGAGCGATATTACCCCCTGCATTATGTAGTGGAATTAAAAGCTATGCTGAGCTTTGTTGTATAAATTACATATTTACTCTTTATATATACATGATATATATGTATATATATACACATATATGTATAGTATATATATATATATATATATATATATATATATAAATAAATATATATGCATATACATATACACATATACATACATATATATACACAAATACGAACACCAATCTATCTATCTACTATCTATCTATCTATATATATATATATATATATATATATATATATATATATATATATATATATATATATATTCCCCTTCGGTACATATATGAAAATATATCATTTGGGAGGTAAAGTGAATTTAGATATTAAAGGACATTTGTAGCTTGAATTGATATATGATATATATATATATATATATATATATATATATATATATATATATATATATATATATATATATATATATATATATATATATATATATATATACTATATATATATATATATATATATATATATATATATATATATATATAGTCCCGAGAAAAGTGACACAGATTAGTGCAAGATCTTTCGCCTATTTGCACTAACACCTAAGGTCTTAAAACTAGCACATACGATGTAGACGTAAAGGAATGTTGTGAAAACCTGTGAGGATGGAGTGGGCGTTCATGCGCAAGTATTGACTAAGGAAAGAGAAGGTGATATCCCGTTCGATTAGGTCACGAATAATGGCCCGATTTTACGAGTACGGAAATGTCATTCGTGTTGACCCTGCCGCTGATGATTTAGTGTTCGACCTGCAGTGTTATAAATACTCTCTCTCTCATCTCTCTCTCTCTCTCTCTCTCTCGCTCACTCTCACGATATAGAATGGAACACACAAACAACAACGTACGTCTACTTGAAATCACCAGAACACTTGATGTATGTAATGTACGAACACTGATACACACGCAATATATATATATATATATATATATATATATATATATATATATATAATATATATATGTATATATATATGTAAATATATATAATATATATATAATATACATATATATATATATGTGTGTGTGTGTGTGTTCATATATATATATATATATATATATATATATATATATATATATATATATATATATATATATATACATATACATATCATACATACACATACGTTCAGCTGCGCACAACATTTTAATCTCAGTTATAAACCAACCCAGACAACAACAACGCCTCACAATTTCACATACCTTTCGTTTCAAGTTACGACGAATTCTGCCACTCTTCGGGAACAAGGAAACGCTCAACCTCCTATGACTGCCTTCACATTTTTCAAAGCCGCCGGTGGAGCTTTGGCCCAGTAAATTCGGATGCCATCGTCCATGCATAGGCAATGAGGGGTTGAAAGGACGAAGTACACACGTCAGGATTTTCTCGCGCTGTAAAAGGTGGGGGAAGGGGGCGGGTTGGGGTGGAGAAGAAAAGGGGGAGGGGGGCTTCTCCTCTAGGTTTTAAGGATGATTTGATTGTGTAACTTTGCAAGATTGATGTTTCAAGATATAAATGTATATATATCATATATTATAAATAATAATATATATATATATATATATATAATATATATATATAAATACTTTTCTATATGTAAATATATATATATATATATATATATATATATATATATACTTATATATGTGGCGTTATATATATATATATATATATATATATATATATATATATATATGTATTATATATATATATATATATTATATATATATATATATATATATATATATATATATATATTATAAGCGTATTTTTTATATTTATATTTATTAAATGCATACACAAAAACACATATATGTTTGTATATACATTTAGAATATAAGTATACATGAAAAAATACGCTTATATATATACATATATACATAAATCCACATCACAAACACTAAAAAAAAAAAAAAAAAAAAAAATTCATACCACTGACTAGTAGATAAACCGGGGAACCGCTAAGTCATTTTTCGGGGAGGTCCACCATCATATTCCTTTGAAACAACGCAAAACCATTTACCTGGACAAATGGACTGGAAAAATGAAAAGATTGAAACCTAAGAGCCCATAGATACACCGCAAAGCCTCCATTACGGCAGCTATTGAAGCATCAAGTTTGAAAGGAAAGCAAAACAAGGTTTGTTTCAGTCCGTATCCGATTGCGCGGATGGGTAGATAGATAGGCGGCCTCGTAGGCTCGGCTTTTTGGAATGGGGAGAGGGAACCAGATGCTAAGAGGGTTTAACCGTCTCTCTCTCTCTCTCTCTCTCTCTCTCTCTCTCTCTCACACACACACACACACACACACGACAGCACGTTTTAAATGCAGATAAAATTAATTCTAGCATGATGACTGCGCTCTCTCTCTCTCTCTCTCTCTCTCTCTCTCTCTCTCTCTCTCTCTCTCTCTCTCTCTCTCTCTCTCTGTGCTTTGTCATCTTTCATATCTACCAGTATACTAGATTACCATAAATCCTCCCAAATTGTCAAACCTGCATCCATTTTTTATATATCCTCCATAACGAGAAAGGTGCTGGATCTGGCCTCCTCTTATCCCTTTGTTCCGGAACTGAACTGTCCTTTTCCTTTTGTGCTGGAACTGAACTTTCGTTTTTACCATGTTCTGGAACTGAACTGTCCTTTACCCTTCGTCCTAGAACTGAACTGTCCTTTTCCTTTTGTGCTGGAACTGAATTCTCTATTTCCCTTTGTTCTGGAACTGAACTGTCTTTTTCCTCTTGTGCTGGAACTGAATTATCCCTTTCCTCTTGTTTTTGAACTGAACTGTTCTGTTCCTTTTGTGCTGGAACTGAACTCTCCTTTTCCCCTTGTTCTGGAACTGAACTGTCCTTTTCCTCTTGTGCTGGAACTGAACTGTTCATTTCCTTTTGTCCTGGAACTGAATTATCCTTTTCCTCTAAACTGTTCGTTTACTCTTGTGCTGGAACGGACCTCTCCTTTTCCTCTTTGTGTTGGAACTGGACTGTCCTTTTACTTTTGTGCTGGAGCGGACCTTTCCTTTTCCTTTTGTGTTGGAACTGAACTGTCCTTTTACTTTTGTGCTGGAACGGACCTCTCCTTTTCTTCTTGTGTTGGAACTGAACTGTCCTTTTACTTTTGTGCTGGAACGGACCTCTCCTTTTCCTTTCATACTGGATCGACCTCTCATTTTCCTCTTGTGCTGGAAGGGATCTCTCCTTTTCCTATTCTGCTGGAATTTGACTGTCCTTTTCCTCATGTGCTGGAGCATCCTCTCCTTTTCCTCTTGTGCTGGAACTGGACTGTCCTTTTCCTCTTGTGCTGAAAGGGACCTCTCCTTTTCCTCTTGTGCTGGAACTGGACTTTCCTTTTCCTCTTTTGTCTGAAAGGGACCTCTTCCTCTTGTGCTGGAACTGGACTGTCCTTTTCCTCTTTTGTCTGAAAGGGACCTCTTCCTCTTGTGCTGGAACTGGACTTTCCTTCTCTTTTGTCTGAAAGGGACCGCTTCCTCTTGTGCTGGAACTGGACTGTCCTTTTCCTCTTGTGCTCGGAGGGACCTCTTATTTTCCTCCTGCGCTGGAAAGGATCTCTCCTTTTCCTCTTGTGCTGGAACAGACCTTTCCTTGTCCTCTTGTGCTGGAAATCACGCCTTTCTTTCCTCTCATGCTGGAACGACCTCTCCTTTTCCCCTTGTGCTGGAAAGTACTTCTCCTTTTCCTCTGGTGCTTGAACAGACCTCTTCTTTTCTGCTCTTGTGCTTGAATGAACCTCTCTTTTTTTCTCCTTTTGTTCTCCTTTTCCTCTTTGAAGAGTAGGAGGTCAATTACTCTTAAGATCCCAATAAGGAAACGACGTCTGTGGAGGAGGCCAAATCTTCGGTAGGATTTCCATCAAGTCGCTACTTTTAATTCCAAATGGAATGGATTCCCGGAATTGATCCTATTACATCTGTTCCTGGAAGTTTCTCTTCCCTAGTGGGCCTTTTTTATACTTCCTTGGGTTCTCGTTGTAGTGGTTTTTTTAGGCCGTTCTTTTCAAGTTTTTTCTTTTGTTTGTGTTCTTTGCTTTTTGCCTTAAGAATGGTCTTTGTTTGCATCATGTCTTCTTTCTCTTTCCTTCCTGTTTTTTCTCCTCTCCTTATTTTTCGTTTCTATACTCTTCATCTTAAGACTACTTCTCTCTCTCTCTCTCTCTCTCTCTCTCTCTCTCTCTCTCTCTCTCTCTCTCTCTCTCTCTCTCTCAGGATAGCACGTTTTAAATGCAGGTAAAATTTACAAAATTCATTCCAGCATGAGAATCTCTCTCTCTCTCTCTCTCTCTCTCTCTCTCTCTCTCTCTCTCTCTCGTTACTTTCTTATGATTTTGGTTCTTCCAGGTGATCACGATGAGATTTCTACTCGAACCCACCACTGGCTAGAAAGTTGGTGCGTGCTATTCACCTCGCAGAACGTCAATTTGTTTATCTTTTTACTTGTTTAATTACTGAGATGTCACTTTACGCTGCTTCACTCTCAAGATGTTTTAGAAGTGTAGAATTGGAAAAGTGAGAACTTATGACAGTTTTTATTCATGCTGAAAATTTACTTATATTTTTATCTATTTATTTGCTTATTTCAATTTTTTCTTTTTTTAATAAGTGATCATTTCTTTCTGTATTTCCTTTACTTCCTGTTACTTATTCCTAATGAACATCATAATATTCTTTGGAAGCTTGAATTTCAAGTTTTTGACCCCTGTGGTTTGTTCTGTATGAATAATAATAATAATAATAATAATAATAATAATAATAATAATAATAATAATAATAATAATAATAATAATAATAATAATGATATTACTTTACTATTACCTAAAGCCTCTTGTTTTATGCCGTAATCATTTCAGGTAATTTTTGAAAATTATTATTCTGCTTATTATTTTAAGATTATTATTCTGACAGTTCTATCGCATCTATGTACTCGTGAAACCACTTGTCATTTTTGTTTATTTAATAATGTAGATGAATAGCACCATCTATGTACTCGTGAAATCAGTTTTCATTTATCTATATCAGTAGTATGAATAAACAGAACCGTCTGTGTACTCGTGAAATCAGTTTCGATTTTGTTTGTGAATCAAATAAAGGAATATTACCCTACCTATGTTCTCGTGAAATCAGTTTTCACTTTTGTATATGAATAAAATAAATATCCCCATACGTCTCTCTGTTAGTTTTGTTTCCCGTCCTTCACTTCCCTTCCCCCACAAAACTTTCGTGTCCTCGTCTTCCTAATTTGTTTTTTCACGTCATCGTCTTCTTTGTTTTCCCTCCCTTTCACATGTCGTTTTTCATATGAAATGTCCTTGTCGTCATCTCTCTGTTTCTTTTTCCTTTCATTCTTGTCTCATTGTCTTTCGCCGTCATAAATTACTTCGCCTTTCTGTAAGGAAACAAGCTTTTATATCATTATTTAGGTATTTATGTATCTGTCTGCATGTTTTATATATTTTTTTTTTATTTGTGTATTAATTTATAATGGAAGAATATTGAAATTCTTGGTATCGTTGATTCCGATTCTTCTTTTAGGATGAGTAGTTAGAACATGGGAAAATCACATTTAGAATTATTACACTTTAGAATATTATTTTAAACGTTGTATTAATGGTAGTATTCATGATGAATATGGATTTCACCTTGACTGTAATTCAGCTGACGGTCAAAATGACCAACATTAAAAAAAAGGAAACCTAAGTAAAATCCCCCAGAGTTTTTTGTTAAGACGTCGGGATTCTTGACAGACAAGTGTAAAAGATCTGCAATATATCTCAGCCACAACTCGGGGTAATCCCCTCGCAGTTTATTTGAAACCGCGAGCCGCGTCTTCTTTTAATTCCTCGTCAGATTGCCTCTTGGCGGCTCGGATTTCTGCCGAGGTCCCTTTTTCCCCCCCGTCTCGAACTCGGCGTAATTTAAACTTCAACCTCGCCGGCCCCGCAAGCCAAACTTGCCCTCTTATCTTGCGCTATTTTGCTGTGTCTCTCTCGCTGCGAAGTTTCTTCGGCCTTGTTGTCAAACCGCCTCCTCCGTCGTAAGGTCTAGGATCAAATGGGTTTTGCTTTTTGACATTTAATATAAATGTTTTTTGTCTCTCATCTCCAAACGGCGAAAATGGCGATAATGCTAAATGTGAAATGATTTCAAGGAATTGCTTTTTTACTTTTTTTATTTCTATTTTTTCTAGACGGCGAATTTGACAAAAATGCTGAAGGTGAAAAAATGATAAGAAGGAATTGCTTTTTCTTTTTTAATTGTTTGTTTTGTATTTTCTCTGGCAGTGAAATAATATTAAGGAATTGCTTTTTGCCTTTTTTTCTAGACGGTGAAATTGTTGAGAAAATTCTGACTGGGAACGAAATGAAGGAGTTAAGGAATTGCTTGTTTACCTTTTTTTTTCTATACGGCGACATTTACGAAAATTCCGACAGTGAAATGATATGAGGGGAATTGCTTTCTAACCCTTTTTCTAGACATTCTGACTGTGAAATGACATGAAGGAATTTCTTTGTAGGTTTTTTATTTTACTCTTATTTTATGGTAAAATTTACGAGAATTCCGAGTGTGAAACCCAACGAAGGAATCATTTAGTTGTTTTCGCGAAGACGCCGGAGCCGGGAGCTTCTCAAACGTCCTCGTCATCAGCTCTCTTGACTTTATAGCTTTATAGCAGGGTCCTTGCTGCCATTCCTCTTCCAATTCACAGTAATCTCCCTTTGCAATGCCCATCAACGCTCGCATCACCCCTCTGGGACACGTTTCACGCACCAGTGTTGCCAGACTTCCGGCCTCCTTAAAATCTTGAAACCACTGGCCGGTAGGTCATTTAATTTAAGAAATTAGGATATTTCTCTCTCTTTCTTCACTTAAAGAAATGTGGAGAGAGAGAGGAATCGCGAAATCTAGGGGCAAATCTTTAAATATTTTAGGATTTTTAAGAAACTTTTTCCACTCTCAATCTTTAACTTCACATTCAGAAATGTGCAAATCTTTTTAGGATTTTTAAGAAACTATTTTTTCCATCCTTTTTGCCGCTACAAGGCCGCATCGTCCAAGCGTCTCTCTCTCTCTCTCTCTCTCTCTCTCTCTCTCTCTCTCTCTCTCTCTCTCTCTCTCTCTCTCTCAAGGGGGCAATAATGTTTCAAAACTCTTCTTAAACTTTGCTTGTGGTCCAAGAAGTCTTTTGCCTTGTCCTCGTGAAGTGTGCTTGAGAGAAAGCCCAAACCTCGTATTAAAAAATTAGACAGGCACTTTGTTAACACTGACTGATTCGGTCTTGGATTCTAGTTTTTTTTTGTGATTACTCTTTTAACAAATTCAGCAATAGGAAGGGTGCATTGTTACATTGATGATATACTTCTATCACATTCAGCAATATATTGAGAGGTAACTCTGATGAAACGATGTACTGTGTTCAGATTTTTCATTTAGTTTCGACGGATTACGAAATAACCTGGATAATTTGCCGAGGTTAATCCCACAGATCAACTAGGAAACCCATATTCCCTGTGGTAATCTGAATACAAACAGGAATTCCACGCTTTTGTGCATCATGATTTTATTTACTTATTTCATTTTCGAAGGATTAAGGTAACTTGGCGAGATTAATCCTTATGTCGACAGAAAACTTATAATCCCTGTGTTAATGTAAATACGAACACAAATTCCACGCTTTTGTGTAGCATGATTTTATTTGTTTTTATTTTCGAAGGTTAATACGACAGGTCGATTAGAAAGTCTACATTCCCTTTGTTTATCAAAATACACACGGGCGTTCCACGCTTTTGTGTATCATGATCTTATTCATATTTATATTTATTTTTCCTGAAATACATAGATGTCGAGAAACGCGAGTTGAAACATAAACTTACACCCGTTTTCTCATTTTCTCGTCCGTTTTCTAATTTTCTCGTCCTTTTTCTCATTTTCTCGTTCGCTTTCTCATTTTCTCGTCCTTTTTCTCATTTTCTCGTTCGTTTTCTCATTTTCTCATCCGTGTTCTCATATTCTTTGTCCCTTTTCACATTTTCTCATCCGTGTTCTCATTTTCTCGCCAATTTTCTAATTTTCTCGTCCCTTTTCTCATTTTCTCATCCGTTTTCTCATTTTCTCGTCCTTTTTCTCATTTTCTCATCCGTTTTCTCATTTTCGAGTTGACTGCAAGAATACTCTCTCTCGTTTGTGTGTACTGGAATTCTCTTGTGCAGCTGGTGGAGTTCCCATGGTTATATATAATCGCTCTTACTGCGTCTTGCTGTACCCGAATTCTCCTCACTTTATTTTATGTCCGGAGATCAAGTTCGTATACTGCAAGTGCTTTTTCTCGTTTCTGAGAAGCACATGAAATCTGGCGTGAGAGGATTTTCATTTTATACAAACACACATGTTTATATAATATATATATATATATATATATATATATATATATATATATATATATATATATATATATATATATATATATATATATATATATATATGACATATATATATATATATATATATAATATATTTATGACATATATATATATATATATATATATATATATATATATATATATATATGTGTGTGTGTGTGTGTGTGTGTGTGTGTGTGTGTGTGTGTGTGTGTGTGTGTATGAATGTTTGTATGCAAAACCTGCTGCATAATCTGAGAGAAAAATAGCTATTTTGTTGCATCAGAAAATCTCTTAAGGGAACCAGATACTATTTGTTTCCACATTTTTTGAGTCAGCAAGTGTCAGCGTAGGAATTCTCCAAATGCCTATGTATTCTTTGGTTTACAGGCTTTTACTCTTTGAAAATCAAGCCTGGCCCAAGTAAATGGACTGGAATAAAACCACGTATATAAACCTCAGGTTCATTGTGGACTAAGAAACCTGCGGTACGATCCTTGAGACCTTGACTCCCCTCAGTTCATTATTATTTCAAGTAAAAGTTTAACGATATATAGCTTTTGGTTTTTATTTTTGTGTCCATTTTCTCGACCGTTGAAGTGCGATATAAATAGCGAGGGAAAGAGAAAAGAGGAAGAGTAGGAGGAGGAGGAGGAGGAAGGAAGGATTTATGGGTAATAAATCTGTCGGATCCTTCAATTCCGGGGATATTCTTGACCGTTATTATTAAAAGAACCCGGGATTTATGGAGAAGGCGTGAATTGTCAACGGTTGAGAAAAAAAAGAAGGTAAAAAGAGAGAGAGAAAAAAAATGGGGAACACGAGAAAGGAGAGAAGAGTGTGACGAAGAACAAGAAGAATGACGAGAAAGGAGATAAGAAAACTGCGACGAAGAAAACAAAACAGTAAGGAGGAAGAAAGAGAAGAATAGAGGCAATAGACATGAAGAAAAAATAATAGGAATAATTAAAGATCACATGAAGGAGATAAATTAGGCAAAAGAACGCAAAATGAAAGAAGAAAGCGCTGAAGACAAAAGAAGGAAAATTAAAGTCTTCTTGATGGACGAGACTCTTGGAGTTTCTGAGAAGAAACGACCGTTTCAAAATAACTTTGATTACTTTTGTCATATTTCATATAGTCTCGTTTCGAGTTTCATACTTCAGTGAATCTCTCTCTATCTCTCTCTCTCTCTCTCAAACTTGCGATTACAACATAGAATGAATAGACACTGAGGTATCTATGAAGACCAGGTTACGTGTTCATTTGTAAGGTTTCAGTATTTGATGTTCCATTCATCATCTCCTTCGTCATCGTCTGATTGTTATTATTATTATTATTATTATTATTATTATTATTATTATTATTATTATTATTATTATTATCACTGTTGAGTATCCCTGGATTTCTTTGCATCTGGGTCGTGCAGCCGTAGGCTTTTACAAGGAAGGCAACCCCCTACGCCCGATATTATTATTATTATTATTATTATTACACTCACGAAATACCCATGTGAACATCTATATTATTATCATGTTTGAGTAACCCTGGGATTTTTCTTTGCATCTGGGTTCGTGCAAGCCGTAGGGCTTTTACAAGGAAAGGCAACCCCCAGCCCGATTATTATTATTATTATTATTATTACACTCACGAAATACCCATGTGAACATCATATATCCACTGATGCAGCAATATTCCCAGGCGCGCTTGACTTACCTCGAATTAATCCTCAGGAGATTACGTAAATCCCAGAGTCGTATCTTCGCCTAATTCCGTGTCAGATTGCCTTTTGCCGTCTTGAATTTACGCCGAGGATTTTTATTTCTTCCTCTTTTCCTTCTTCTTCTTTTTCTCTTTATCATCCTCTTATGCTCTTATGTTACTCGTCGAATCTTGCCTGAGTCGCATCTCGTTTGCGAGATTCATTTTTTTCACACAGGTTTATATTTTGTGGTTTGATTTTTGTCTTATGCTCTGTGTGTTGCTTGTGAGCTTATGTTATTTATTTATCTGTTTTTTTGTACTGTGAGGTACGTTTTTGTGTTTTTATTTTTTATTCTTCTTATGGGTTTTTATTTTTGCGCAGTGTTACTTGTTTGTGCCTTTCTTATTTTTTTTACAAATGGGTTTATTTTTTAATTGTTTATGCTGTGTATTACTTGTTTGGGCTTTTGTTCTTTATTCTTCAGATGGATTATTTTTTGTACTGTGTGTCTTAATTGTTTGTGCTTTTGTTATTTTTTTACCTATGGCTATAATATAGTTGTGTAATTGCTTCTTTAAATCAAGCATAAGCAAATTTTTTTTTTGCTTTTTTCCTTTTCATGTTGTTTTTGTGATTCTATGATATTTTACTGTCAATTATACGAATAGGCTTTTTGACTCTAATAGATTTTTTAGGGGCCGTGTCAATCTCATTTAGCAACACGAAACATATAAATGGTGAATGCAATTTTTATCCTTTTTTCCTCAAAGACCGTGTCACTCTCCTTTGCCAATGATTTATGAAAATTATAAACGCCTTTTTATCCTTTTTGCAGTGGCCGTCCCAATTTCCTTTTGCAAAATGGGATAAACAAACGAAGAAGGCTTTTTAAATGTTGAAATCCTTTTTGTCCTTTTTGAAATGCCCTGCCAGTCTCCTTTGGCAGCAAGAAATTTAAGAATAGTGAAGTCGCTTTTATCCTTTTTTAAGGAACTCATCTATATACTTTGACAATAAGGAAAATTTGAACGATGAAGGTCCATTTTGAAATTTTTTTAATGGCAATGTTTGGTCTCCTTTGGCAACAAGATATTTAAGAATGGTGAAAGCGCTTGTATCCTTTTTAATGGCCTCATCTGTCTCCTTTGACAACAAGAAATATTTGACTGATGAAGGCCTTTTTCTTATGTTTTTTTCTTTCTTAAAGGCGATGTCGGTCTTCTTTGTCAACAAGAAATTTAAGAATGGTGAAGGCCTTTTTCCCAGCGAGAAATATATGAATAATGAAAGCCTTCTTCCACCCCTTTTTTTGTAAATTCCTTTTCAATCTCCTTCGGCAACAAGAAACGCATAAATGAAAAAAATCGGATTACAGCTTCACTCCGTCCTTCGAAAATGCTGTTTTGGCCGTTTCTCAGCAGAATCCCTGAAGCAGTTTCTGCTAGTCAGCGTCAAATTCTCGTTAACACGCACATCAAACTTTACGTGGCAGCCCTGGGAGGCATCCTGTACCGGAGTTGCCAGATGCCTCCTCCTCCTCCTCCTCCTCCTCCTCCTCCTCCTCCTCCTCCTCCTCCTCCTCCTCCTCCTCCTCCTCCTCCTCTTCCCAGCACCGAACTCAGGCCTTGGCCGAAAATTCAAGGAAACTTTTCGTTTGAAAATTGCTAAGATGAGGACAGTGCCTTGTAGGTTAAAATAACCATATCTCCCGCATCAGGAAGCTGGTTATGTATATATTTATATATATATATAGATATATATATATATAGATATAATATATATATATATATATATGTATACTATATGCATATATATATATAGATAATGTATATATAGTAATATATCTATATATATACTATATATATATACACTAAAATATATACAGACGATTTTTTTTAGTATGAATTTAATCACTGGGAGGTTAATGATGTTATGTGTGTGTGTGTATGTGTGTATATGCGTGTTTGCGTGTGTGTGTGTGTTTGTGTATGTGTATATGTGTAGTTAGCCAAGATACTTTTTTAGTAATTGGATGATTAGATATTGTAGGATTGCTTGGGGAAAGTTTTAGCTGAACTAAAGTTGGCGAACTACTTGAATTGCAGTTTGTTCTCTCTCTCTCTCTCTCTCTCTCTCTCTCTCTCTCTCTCTCTCTCTCTTCAAGTTGAAATTTTTCCTCATATTCATTGTAATTACTGAATATATTTAGGTTTTGGGGTTTTTGTGGTATTATTATTATTATTCATAAAAATCTTATAGTAGCGTGATTCACAAAAATAGTGAACAAATTCACGCTGGTGTAAGTGTTGATATATTATTATTGTTATTATTATTATTATTATTATTATTATTATATATTTACACTTACGCTATTGTGGATTTTTCACCATTATTGTTCCGTGTATCCATCCTTGGATTGAAATACGTTATCAAGGAAAAGAATTTTGTATTTGACTCTTAGTTTCGTAAAAAAAAAGGAAAAAGGAAATATAATTATATCCATCTTTAGTTCATGAATTTTGTAACGAAATACGATAAAAAAAAAGTACAAAATTAGCCGGAGTTTCTTCGGTGCAATCAAGTATTCTATACAGCCACGGCCCATGAAACTCTCAGCTGCGACTCATGAAACTTTCAGCCACGGCCAACTGGTGGCCTGTTGGCACCTATAGCGGTGCCAGATGTACGATCTTGCTAACTTTAACTATAAATAAATTTAAAATAAAACCATCGAGGCTAGAGGGCTGCAATTTGGTATGTTTGATGATTGGAGGGTGGATGATCAACATACCAATTTGCAGCCCTCTAGTCTCAGTAGTTTTTAAGATCTGAGGGCTGACAGATAAGTAGCCATCTCAACAGTTTTCTTTTATAGAAAACTAAAAACAGTGAAAAACGAACTCATACATTTATTCACCCTAAGGGTCGACACAGGGCAAAAGTATTTGGTGAACTGGAATACGAATAAATAGCGAAGGGTAGAAAAGTAGAGAGACGAGAGAAGGGAGAGAAGCGAGACGAGAGAGAGAGAGAGAGAGAAGGGGGCGGGGGGGATAACGCTGGAGTTTCCATTCCGTTTGATGTTTGCATTTTCGCTTATGTTGAATGCTGGCGAACATTTGCAAGAAATACCTTTGGTCGCTTCGTAGCATCGCGGAAAGTTTACGAAAGGAATTTTCATGGTTTTCGAGCGGTTCCGTCTTTGATCCACGAAAAATGTTTTTTCGCCCCGTTATTAGTTTTTCGAAAAGAAAACTATTGTGCCGGCTTTGTTTGTCCGTTTGCACTTTTTTTTCCTGTCCGCACTTTTCCTGTCCGCCCTCAGATCTTAAAAACTACTGAGGCTAGATGGCTGCAAATCATCAAGTTGATCATCCACCCTCCAATAATCAAACATAGTAAATTGCAGCCCTCTAGCCTCGGTAGTATTGATTCTATTTAAGGTTAAAGTTACCCATAATCGTGCGTTTGACAACGATATGCGCCAGGCCGCCACAGGGTCGTGGCTAAAGTTTCATGGGCTGCAGCTCATGCAACATTATACCGAGACCGCCGAAACATAGATCTATTTTCGGAGGCCTTGATTATACGATGTACAGAGAACTCGATTGCGCCAAGTTTTATTATTATTATTATTATTATTATTATTATTATTATTATTATTATTATTATTATTATTATTATTAATTGTGGCTTTTTGGTGGTCGTTGCTTCGATTAGTAATTTAATTATTGCATTGCTCTAGAAGCAGAAAGTATTATGTGTTATATCGTTGAATTTACTTATTATTATCATTATTACTTACACACACTCACACACATACACATCCAGGGTGTCCATAAAGTCCCAGTGCTATTACAGGCAATAAATACTTGTAATGGTGCAATATATATAATATACATATATATATATATATATATATATATGTATATATATTATATTATATATATATATAAACATACATATATATATATATATATATATATATATATATATATATATATAGTAGCACAATATGTTTGAGAAAAAAGTACCTCCATGTAAGAATTTAATTTATTGACATTATTTTAAATTATACAATATTATTTTATTAAACAGCTGTAGCTGTAGCAGCTACCGCATTTAAAACTGAACTATTCTCCTTTCACCACCATTTTATCAATATAATAATAATAATAATAATAATAATAATAATAATAATAATAATAATAATAATTTTCTTTCAAAACAATAAACTTACTGAATGATCTAGAACAAAGAGACGTAATCGTCGAAATAAAAAAAAAGAACTCTTGATTTAAAATGAAACGCTATGAGAAGCTCATTGCATAACCATCTCAGTTTGTCTTACGCGATTTACTTTGTGATTTTAATTGATAAAACTCCGGCTGTTCATAGTAATACCAGCGGGGAAAAGAATCCCCCCCACCAGCCCCCCCCCTCCCCCCGAACATTTTCTCTCTTTCATCACGCTAATTAGGGCATCTGCGACCGAAAAGTCAAGATAATGAGTCTATTGACATCAGAATGTTGACGTGGACTGTGGTTGAAATTGTTCGTGGGTGGTGAAAAAAAGAACCTTTTTTTTTTTTTTTTTTTTTTTTTTTATAATGAAGCCTGGCTCTGGTAATTACGTTAAATCCGATTTGTACTTCCTATTGTTTATGTCGCTTTTTCAAAATAAAAGTAGGCTCTGGTAATTATGTGCTTTTTGCTTTTCAATGATGCTTGGACCTGGTAATCATGTTATAACTAATTTATAATTTATGATATTTATATATTTTTTTAAGTAAAACTTGGCTGTGGTAATTAAGTTCTTTTTTCTTTTCACTGAAGCTTGGTTGTCGTAATTATGTTAGGTCTGATTTATAATTTATAGTTTTCTTTCCATTTTGTTTTCAAATGAAGCTTGGCTCTGGTAATATATGATTTGCACTTTATAATGTAAATTAAAAAAAAAAGAGGGCCTCTGATGATTGTGTTAAGTCTGATTTGTACTTTATAATGTTTATATTTATTTTTTTAATAAAGCTGGGCTGTGGTAATTATGTTAAGCCTGACTTGTACTTTATAATATTTTCTTTTTTAAATGCAGCTTAGGTGTGTTAATTATGTTCAGTATAACTTGCGATTTATTATGTTTATTTTTATTTTTCTTTTAAATGTAGCTTGGCTCAGGTAATTATGTTCAATGTGATTTGTAATTCAAGTTTTCTTTTTTTTTCCATTTTCCTTTCAAGTTATAAAATGATCCCATAATTGTGCATCAACAAATATTCTCCGAGAACTCGAAGATTTTGGACCTCCAAATTTCGGATATATCTAAAGGAAACCCCGAATCATTAAATAAACTACAGCTGGCGCATAAGAGTCTAAAGCTTCATTATCATGATCTGGCTATCTACCTGTCAACAGTGCGTCCAATTTTAAAATCGAAGATTCCCTGTGCAGGATAATGAAAAATTTACAAACTAGTTGGGTGTGGGTTAGTTCACGATTGGTTCTGGAGGTTGGGATATGACAGGCATTAATCTCAAACGTTTCCTTAATTTTCTCAGCATTTTACTATTTTTTTCTAGATATTTTTATCAATTCATTAATTTGTTAATTTATTTTTTCTTCTTTAATAATGAGTGAGATACCTTCTTTCTTTATATCCCTTTACCTCCTCTAACTTCTTTTTAATAAACACAATATTTATTGGAAGTTTGAATTCCAAGTCGATGGCTCCTGTGAGCTTGTTCCATATGAATAGAGTTCATTTTCTGAATGATGATAATAATGATAATTATTAATAATATTATTATCGATTACTTCCTACAGACGTAAATATTTTTCCACGTTTATTTCATATATCAGGATTCGTGTCTTTTAAAATATTTCTATCGACTTTTAATGCATTTACACTAAGAGAATCTGTGCCTTTAATTACTATTAAATAATTATCATGATAAGGTGAGAAAGAATTTATAAACCTTGTCATAAAGCAGGACAAATATTCATTACGTAAATTACGGAAGTATTTACATGATAAACTTTGTCATACGGCTGGAAAAAAATTCTGATACGTTAATTAGGGAAATATTTGTATAACAAGCTTTGTCATATGACAGGAAAAGAAATTCAATACGTTAATGAGGAAATATATGCATTAACATTGCCATACGGCAGGAAAAAATTCAATACGTTGATTAGGGAAATATATGCATTAAATTTGTCAATACATTGATTTGGGAAATATTTTCATAACAAGCCGTGTCACACCAAATGCAACAACACAACCGCAAAATTGGGGAACGCTAATCCTCCCCCAAAATTAAAATGATGCGAACAAGTCCCGAAAAAGAGCAGTCGATCGAAAAGTGAATTCCCCGGCGTGGGAGGTGACGCAGAAATCCCCAGGAAATCCCTACCAATCCCCAGAAAATAACAAACGGGAAGGAAAATTGCCTCAGGCGGCCATTTTCATCGCCAGAGCCCTTCGCTGACGGTGATGTCTCTCTCTCTCTCTCTCTCTCTCTCTCTCTCTCTCTCTCTCTCTCTTTCTCGAATTCATTCTTAGTTGTCTCTTTTTGTATCTTTGTGGTGTGTAGTTTTTTCAGATTTTCAGATCGATGTTCAAATTAAATAAGGATATCTATATATACATATATATATATATATATATATATATATATATATATATATATATATATATATATATATATATATATATAAAGGTATATGCCACGAGGGAAAATAAACAACGGAGTATCCGCGAGATCTTTTGACGTTCAAACGTCCTTTACTCAGCAGATGACCTGTCTTACATGAGGAAATGACAATACACGAAAGGTCGTATAATCTGTCAGTTATATGACCTTTCATGTATTGTCATTTCCTCAGGTAAGTCAGTTCATCTGGTAAGTAAAGGACGTTTGAATGTCGAAAGATCTCGCGGGTACTCCGTTGTTTATTTTCCCTCGTGGCATATACCTTTATTTATTGATTTATCACGTTATATATATATATATATATATATATATATATATATATATATATATATATATATATATATATATATATATATGGAAATTACAGTAGAGGATGTGGTTTTTGGAATTTCAGTTGAGATCAAGTGGTATGGTGGTGATTGTGAGAGAGGGTGACTGACCATGTCTAGTAAGAAACGTCTGGAGAATGGAAAAGTTCTAAGAGACAAGGTGAAAGGAATAAGTGTTTCTCTCTGCATAAATAAATCATTTATAGTGCATTTAACATTTTGACTGAGAAAATGGGGTATATTATTATTATTATTAATTATTATTATTTTATTATTATTATTATTATTATTATTATTATGAACCCTATTCATATGGAACAAGCCCATAGGAGCCATTGACTTGAAATTCAGGCTTCCAAAGAATATGGTGCCCATTTGAAAGAAGTAAAACAAGGTAATAGAAAATACAGAAAGAGGAGATAAGAAAAGAATTGGTAGGGAGGAATTTGTCCATGTTCAGCGCAAAAGAAGAAATGAAAATTTGGAAGCCATTGATACGATTTCTTTCTGTAGATTATGTAGCAAGTCTTGGAATTATGAGAAATCTGAAGATTAAAAAAAAGAACACCAGAGACAAGTGGCACCTTCTTGATGGGCCTCTTTTGTGAGTATACGAAGCAGATAATGTTGGGTTTTCGTAGAATTTCATCCTTGACTAAACTGGAAAAAGTGTGAACATGTCATTTGCTTATGCCTCCTTTTTTAGCCACATTTTGTGATGGGAAACACTTTTTATTCGTGGCAAATGATATGTTACTGAGACGTTCGTACGAGCCATGTCTCATATATATACGTGTGCATTTATATACGTATGAATATTAGATCACTTTCATGCTCCTGCACTGAGAGAGAGAGAGAGAGAGGAGAGGATTTCCCTCTTTAGAGAGAGAGAGAGAGAGAGAGAGAGAGAGAGGAGGAAAGAAAAACAGAGAGAGAGAGAGAAATAAAGAAAATGAGAGAGAGAGGACTTCCCTCTTTAGAGAGAGAGAGAGAGAGGGAGCAATAGCTCAGAAACGGCTGTCAGACCACAACCTTTACATAACTGTACCACTGTCTGCTGCCTCAAGTCATTTGGGGGAAGGAGCTGTTGCTGAATCATTTTGGATTTCAGTTTCCACAAGAGCAGCAGCCTCTTCTTCAATAACCCTGCTCGCAGATGTTGGTGAAATTGTTTAGCCCTTTGCATATTACATTCTCAGCTGGATTAAAAAAAAAGCAAGTGGAGGAGAGGAATAGTGGGCAAAGGGGTGGCTGAATTGAGTACCTCTGGAAACCACGTTATCTGGGGCGCATATTGGCTTTAAGGATATTTGAGGTTTTCTGTTTGTATTACCCTTGGTTATTGTTGTTGTATTTAGTTATATGAATTGTAAAAGTAAAGGTTGTGTTTCTGTTGTTGCTGTTTATAAAAGGCCATTGCTTTCTCTCTGACTTATAGCTTAAATTACTGATCAGTAATTTATAACTGGATAAATTACCGTTTACAGAACTGCACAGTCTTTTGATGAAATATTTCGACACTGGTCTTTTTGTCAGTAAGAAACAGGTTATGTACTTTAAGCGATATACGATTATCAATAATTTTCCACATTATCTTCGCTGTCGTAAAATGATAATGCTCTTGCAAGAGACACTTATAGACAGTGTTAAAATTTACCTCAGATGAACTCAAACTAGTATTCTTGTAATAATGCAAGTAACGTTATTACTACTATCACTAACGCTCGCTTGAACACACGTTGATAAAGTTCAGTTTTCATAAAGCTGCCTTGATAATTATGCTAATGCCTAATTAATGTATTCGTGTCGAAGCATTTCAATGTATAAGGCTGATAATATTGCTGCTATTACACCTTGTAAAGCATTAATGCTTAACGATATTTCCTTCTGTTTAACCTTCTTGAAAAAAAGGACACCAATGTTCCCTGTCTGTTTTTTCCTCTGCCAAACGAAAGGATTTTTTTTTTTTTTTTTTTTTTTTTTTTTGCCGTATGCTAACCTCACAAATGTCAGCTCTCAAGTTTGATGCACTTTTTTTAATACATTTTATTTATGGGGAATCTCTGGAGACTGATGAATTTTATGACGAAGAAAAGTCAAAGCTCATTTTTAACTCTACTTTAACCTTTCGGTACTAATCCGGTACCATGTTAAAAAAGTCACCTGCGATGAGTAAATGATAGGATTATGAGAAATGTATATATCATATCAAAATTACAAGAAACAAAGAAAGCTGTGCGCCATCTAGCAGAGGTTAGGGGAAATGTTGAAAAACGTTTATTCAACAATGAAAATGTTGCTATTTACTCGGGGTAGATGCATGTAATTACCCAAGAGTTGTGGTGTTGTTTACGCGTTCCCCCGTTAATGTTTATTTTATTCCTTCTGGAGTGATTGTTTTGCTTTTTTCTTATCTACGTGTACGTACTGTCATTAACCTTGACTATTTGTAGTAATAAAGTGGTTTACATATGCATATATATATATATATAAATAATTGATTGATTAATTAGCTCTTGCTGGCGTCTATATATAGCGATATATATTATAATATATATATATATATAGATAATTATTAAAGATATATATTACATTACATAACATACATACATACTAACACATACATATACATACACATACATACGTACATACAAACCTGTATGTGTAAATTGTTGCTTGCAGTATAAATTCTGCAGCCATCGTGCTGTAAATTCTCGAAAGAATTAAAGAGCTATTCGAATTCCTCGCGTAATTCTACATTTCCTCCTCATGTAACCTTCCCTTTCTCAATTATCATATTCTCCATCTTTCATTATCAGTCCCTTAACGTTCTCTCTTTTCCAAAATCGTCTCCCTCGTTGGCATTTTTACCCTGAAAGTCTCTATCACTTCAAACCCCTTGTTTCTTCCGTCCCGTTCCTGCCATCTCGCATCTCTACTCATTTCTCCCTTCTATCTTCCGTTATCTCGTGTTTCCTGTCTCCTTTCTTCGTACCCCTTTCGTATCTCTCTTCTCGGTTCTTACGATTGCTTATCTCCTCCTAGGCTTAATCGTCTCTCTCTCTCTCTCTCTCTCTCTCTCTCTCTCTCTCTCTGGTATGTTTTACCTCTCTCTCTCCCTCTCCATCCACTTAATCTCTCTCTCTCTCTCTCTCTCTCTCTCTCTCTCTCTCTCTCTCTCTCTGGTATGTTTTCCCTCACTCTCTCCCTCTCCATCCGCTTAATCTCTCGCTCTCTCTCTCTCTCTCTCTCTCTCTCTCTCTCTCTCTCTCTCTCTCGTATGCTTCCCTGTCTCTCTGTTTTGCCCGGCGTGTATTTATGAAGCCATGACATTCCTTTTGTCCGGGCAAAATAATTTCCCCCAAAAACAGAATTTGCTTTGATGGTAAACTCACAAAACATTAATTATCTCGAGACGTTTAGGGGAAGCCCCGAAATTTATTCAGGTCGGCATGGTCGTGTTTCGACTGTGGCCCCCAAGGTGGCTTCCGTCTCTACAGTCAATGCGGTATCTCTCTCTCTCTCTCTCTCTCTCTCTCTCTCTCTCTCTCTCTCTCTCTCTCTCTCTGTAGGTAATGCTCGCAGGAGGAGATATCATTTCGGGAAAAGCCATGAGACATATATTCTTCTTCTTCTTCGAAAAAAAACGGTCTTTGTCGAAGAATAGCACCACTGATGTTTCCGAGACCGTCTTGAATATTTTCTCTCTTCCTTATTTTATTTATATTCTCTCCCCGAAATTCCGAGAAGCGGCGAAAATAACAGAAATGGTTTCTATCATCCTTGAAATTACAGTCTCACTCGCAGCCAGTCCTCTTTAAAGAGGCTAGGATCACTGGCGAAGGAACAGCTCACAACACATCCTTTTGCTCTCTCTCTCTCTCTCTCTCTCTCTCTCTCTCTCTCATACCATGACTTATGCAATTTGGTGCGTTTCTCACTCTAATGGAAACAAACGCAGCAAAGAATTTTCCATTGCAATTGTATTGCTTGTATATTCTCGATACATTTTGTAAATGAGGTGATTTCTCTCCCTTTAACGTAACAGAGTTCCGGGTCTGTTCTTTCGGAGAAGAGGACCATAAATGCAAAGGCAATAATTTATAACAACTTTCTCGGAGAAAGAAGAAAGGCAAGGGGGGCCATTTTTCTCTTTTTAAGCAAAGGAGATCATTGGCAAATGACTTCAGTTATGCTTGGAGGAAGATGTTTGAAGGAATTTCCTTACGGATTTTGAGCCAAGTAATAGTTCGGGGAGTTTAGCTCTTCTGAAATACTTCATTCGTATTCCCCAGAGTCAGTTTCCAAACTTCCCTATTCCGTAGGAGGCTAAATTCAAAGTATCCTGTTGTATACTGGTGTATAAAATGCTGAGACTCTTTGTGTTAACTGCACGTATGGCGTTTGCTCTTTAACTCAGTACAGAAGCCACGCCTCTTGTAGAGTGTAGATGCCAAAGGCTTCTAGACGGACAGCACACAGCTTGTCGAAAAGCTGGTTGTAATGGCCACGTCGTCTCTCATGTTTTCAGCAATACGAGTATATAATGTTTTTATGTAGCGCTACGAATATTCAGGCCACTCTTCTTAGGATAAACTAGAAATAAATGTATGCGTAAGAGTATCTTCTGCTGAATTACAATGTGTGGCTGCCCTTGGAGATCTGAATGACATAGTTGTAGATTAAGTAGATCTCCTGAATGAATATTATAGTAGGTTGTTTGGTCTTGGAATGCCACGTCTTGGAAAGAATTTATAACCTATTCAGTAGATTCGTAGAAAGAGTGATAATCCAGTCGTGTGACATTTTTTGTATCTGTATAGTTATCAGCTATTGTCCCTGTTGATCTAAATGGTTAGTTATTACCTGGTTGTGGGTCGACTGTTGTGGATCATTTCATATTTTATATATATATATATATATATATATATATATCTATATATATAATATATATATATATATATATATATATATATATATATATATATATAATATATATATATATATATATATATATATATATATATATATATATATATATTTATAGGAGAAGAAGAACGAATCTTTACTTCATAAGAAATTAATATTGAGGGAAGGAGGGAAAAGATGGTACTGCTGAGTACAAAGGCGAGCAGGAAGGCAAGTGTTTTACAGAGAGAGAGAGAGAGAGAGAGAGAGAGAGAGAGAGAGAGAGAGAGAGAGAGAGAGAGAAGAAGTCTCGAGGAGGGAGGAAAGAATCCAGTATTTATAGGAGGATACAAGCGGGTGTTGTGAAGAGAGAGAACACCTAATATCACTTGCATGCTGAAGGAGAGAGAGAGAGAGAGAGAGAGAGAGTCCGAGGAACAGCATGACGTCACTAAGATTTCCCGGAATACTTGAGTCACAAAATTCGAAAAGGTACCCGTCAAACCATTTTGGCAAATGGGGGCCCCCCCCATCCCCATGTCTTCTCCACCACTACACCTCCCTCCCGCCCACTTCTCCACCACCACCTCCCCTCCCGCCCTCTCTTCTCCACCACTACCCCTCTCCCCCTCTCTTCTCCACCATTATCTCCTTCACGCCCTCTTCTCCACCACTACCTCCTTCCCGCTCTCTTCTCCACCGCTACCTCCTCACTTTTCATCTCCACCTCTATCACCCTCCCGCTCTCTTCTCCACCACTACCTCCCTACCTTTCATCTCCATCACTATCTCCCTCCCGCTCTCTTCTCCACCATTCACTACTTCCCTCCCGCCCTCTCTTCTTCACTACCTCGTTTGGTTTTCTTCGTTCTCCAGAAGACGTTTTTTTTTAATCTATTTTCTTTTCATTCTCTTTGTTTTCCTTTCTTTATCTCCTTCGGTGTCAGTTTTTGTATTTTTCCGTAAAGTGGAACGGTGCTGTTTTATCGAGAATGTGTTCAATGTTTGGGAAGTATATATATATATATATATATATATATATATATATATATATATATATATATATATGTATTATATAAACATATATATGTATATTACAAATAAGTACGATATATATATATGTATATATAATTTTTTTTTTTTTTTTGAGAGAGAGAGAGAGTCCCTTAAATGCAGATATATTCACACACCACCGGGATTATCCTATCACGTTTTGTTATTCAGTCTTCTCGAACGGAAGAGCCTCTGTCAAACAGACGATATAATTAAGCCATTGCTCGCCGAACGAGGACTTAATTTAATGACGTATTTCAATAATCACTCCACTGATACGAGACAAGATCATCCCATCGTCATTTTGTGAGGTTAATTGTCGCGGTGAACGCCACTTATATAATGACGTCATTGAAGAGGAGAGACTCGTTCCCAGAATGCAACGGGTTTTGCAAAAGAGAATAACGTCTCGCTTTTACGCTGGCGTGCTGTGGATGTTAGATCTCCCGACTTGTTTTCTTCCAGTAAAAGATTCAAAAAATGTTTCCCCATTGCAGTAAAATTTTATATTTTCTCTTTCAATACTTTTGGATATTTCTGCTGGTCATCCTCTGTTTTCAAATAACGCGAACAGCTGTAATGACGGACTGATAATTTACCGTGAATTGAAAGTTTATTCCACTTTACAGAGTCGTCTAAAAACATACCCTGTCCTAGTGGTAGAGATGAGATTATGTATATGGCGTAAGTATTTTAACATTCCTTGAATCCCTAATGGACAGCAGAGGAAATCCGCGTATAATTTCGGAGAAGAGTCGTCTTTGTCAGGCAGATAAAATTCATCGTAATGGAAAGGAATAGGTAAGAAGACTCTTCCTCCTTTCATTCGAAAGATGAGAAAGGTGTTCCGGTTCTGCCTCTTAAAGCCATCAGCATGTCTTACAGTTTCCACTTCCAGTGGCGGTAAAGGTTAACTTTGCCCCCGTGTATGTGTGTGTGTATGTTCTTCCAATGGCTGTAAAGGTTAACTTCGTACCCCATGTATAGGTGTGTGTGTGAAAGAGTATGTGTGTGTGTCGGTAAAGGTTAACTTGGCTCTGTGCATGTGTGCGTTAGTGTGTGTGTGTGTGCGTGTTTCAACTTTAATGCTGACACACACTCGCCTAAATCCCATCTCCTCTGCCCCTCTCTTTCTCTCCTCATTTAAATAATGTACAAAAACAAAAAAAGGGGAAGAACCAAAATTCCACACGAGAGGGAAAAAAGAAGAAGAAAATAACACAGAATCAATGTTGTTTCCAGAACTTCTCAATTGCCGCGCACGCGAAATATGAAGTCTTCAGCGACAAGTTAATAAAATATAAATTCCGAGCCCACAACCTCCACTTCCTCCAGGATTTTACATTAAAGTTGAAAGAGAGCATCCGAGGCAAAGGACAGAGAAAATGGGAACTGGAGGAGGAGGAGGAGGAGGAGGAGGAAAGAAGGAATGATCACAGAGTGGGTAAGTGGAGGAGGAGGAGGAGGAAAGCTCACAGAGTGATTAGGAGGAGGAGAGATCACAGAGTGGAAAACTAAGTGATTAGTAGGAGGAGGAGGAAAGCTCATGTGGATTAGTGGAAGAAAAGGAGAAGAAGGAGGAAGAGGAAAGTTCACAGAGTGGGTAAGTGGAGCAGGGGGAAAGCTCACAGGGTGATTAGGAGGAGGAAGAGGAGGAAAACTCACAGTGTGATTAGAAGGAGGATAGCTCACAGAGTGGATAAGTGGAGGAGGTGGAAAACTCACAGAGTGATTAGGAGGAGGAGGAGGAAAACTCACAGAGTGGGTAAGTGGAAGAGGAGGAGAAGGAGGAGGAAGAGGAAAGCTCACAGAGTGGGTAAGTGGAGGAGGTAGAAAACTTAAGAGTGATTAGGAGGAGGAGGAGGAGGAGGAAAACTCACATAGTGGTTAAGTGGAAGAGGAAGAGAAGGAGGAGGAAGAGGAAGAGGAAAGCTCACAGAGTGGGTAAATGGAGGAGGAGGAGGAGGAGGAGGATGAAAACTCACAGCGTGATTAGGAGGAGAGAGGAAAACTCACAGACTGGGTAAGTGGAAAAGGAGGAGGAGGAAGAGGAAAGCTCACAGAGTGGGTAAGTGGAGGAGGAGGAAGAAAACTCACAGACTGGGTAAGTGGAAAAGGAGTAGGATTGGAAGATTGGATGAATGAGAGGAAACCTCACAGATTGGATGACTGGAGGAGGAGGAGGAAGAGGAAAACTTACAGTGATCAGGAGGAGGATGACGAGGATGGATGATTTCATTTTTTTCACTTGCACAAACTGACAAGCTCTTTAACTTTTATGGATCTCAAAACCTTTCCGGCAGGGACATGAATTGCCTCCAGACGATCAGGATGATTTCAGTCGAGTGGATAGCGTTGAAGAGAGAGAGAGAGAGAGAGAGAGAGAGAGAGAGAGAGAGATATGATAGCATATGCACAGAAATTCGAAGATTCTCTCTCTCTCTCTCTCTCTCTCTCTCTCTCTCTCTCTCTCTCTCGCTGAAATTTTCATACTGGAATTTAATATTTCAGTTGCTGAGGAAATTAAAGATTAAAAGAGTTGCTCTTTCACTATTCACCTCTCTCTCTCTCTCTCTCTCTCTCTCTCTCTCTCTCTCTCTCTCTCTCTCTCTCTCTCTCAAGAGCAGATGACCTAAGTGGATGATTCCAATCCATGTCGACAGCAGATAAATTTGGTGGATGCTCATTCGATTTTTCCTTGAGAATTTTTAACTTTTGCCACTGGAGGCATAATGGAAAGAGCATTTTCACTTTTACAGGGGAGAGCATACATCGGGTACCGGAATTGTTATATTCAAATTCAATATTATATATATATATATATATATTATATATATATATATATATACATATATATGTATGTATCTATCTATCTATATATATATATATATATATATTATATATATATATATATATATATATAAACGAAACCCTGTATTTACTTGAAACACGACGTAAGATTAAAAAGAATGAAGCTTAACGCAGGCACTGCACAGAGCACCATTTTTCCAGCCCTTTGGGCAAAGCCGGACGCCCTCAAACTGGTTTTCCTGAGTTAAAGGTGAGAGATCAGGGATCGAGATTAGGAATCGAGATCTGAAAATCGAGATCAGAAATCTAGATCTGGAATCAAGATCTGGAAACGAGATCAGGAAAGGAGATCAGGATTCGAGTTAGGGTCGAGATCAGGAATCGAGATTGAAATCGAAATCTGGAAGCAATATCTGGAATCGAGATCAGGAATCAAGATCTGGAATTAGACCTGGAATTAAGATCAGGAATTGAGATCAGGGGTAAAGTCACGATCGAGATAAGGAATCGAGATCTGGAATCGATAGGAGGAATCAAGATCTGGAATCGAGAGCATGAGTCGAGATCCGGAATCGAGATCTGAAATCAATTGCCCAAGGTGCGAGTGTGAAGGAGGATGTTGCAGTTTCTACGGATTGGAAATCGCAAAGGATGGAGATGGCGGGTGAACATAAGGAGACTTTGAACCACGCCTGAATGGAGAAACAAATCCAGTTATGTATGTGTACAAATTTATTCAGAAATAGATATATTTGTCCAAATACATAGCTGTGGATTTATCTCTTCATTTTAAAACTCGGTAGGCTAAATAAATATTAAAAGTAAGAAAGCCTAGTAAGTTGAGAGGTGTGTGATATATATATACATATCGAACACATCTATTTGAACTTGAAAGCTATAATAGCCGAGGAGATCCTTTTTCCTTTATGAGAGGTGTATGTGCGTGTGTGCGCGCGTATGAGAGAGAGAAGGGGGTGGACTGACGGAGTGGAGAAATTAACGTTATCAAAATAAGAAGGTTGAAAAGATTGCTGTAACTAACAAAATAAGTTCTATCACGCTTCGTAAAAGATGTAAGGTTATAGGATAAGTAACTTATAGATGTCTGTCAAAATGTAAAAGAAGACCAAACGTGTATGTAAATTTCTCTCTCTCTCTATCAGTAATCAACTTTATGTTATACTATACAATGCAAGTATCGTTTTTCCTTGTACAACTACCTTGGCTCCGACGAGTATTACTTACTCTGGTATAGGCACAAGTTTGGTAATCTAACACTCCCACAACACCTCCCCCCCCCTCCCTACACCCCGCCCCCTTCTTCCAACCACATTCACTGTTTATCACCAACATCAGTATCACCTTAACTCTTTCCAAAAAAAAAAAAAATTGAGAAACGGTTACGAATAAAATAATACAAAACAAAGTACCAAGGAAAGATCCATTTAACATCTTACTCTCTAAACTTCATTTTAGCGATTCCAAGTATGACAGAGTGAAAATTCCTGCTTGGTATCAGTATTCCAGGCATCATAAAATCCCCATATTCCAGGACTCGTAAAATCCCCATCTATTCATAATTCAGGGGAAAGAGAAACTCCAGCCAAGTGTCGTTCTGGAATTCAGGGCTGGGGAAAATCTCGAGAATTCGTTTCACTCTATATTCCAATAAAAGATGTTGTTCAACTCCTCGTCCTGAAATTCTTCAAGTTCTCATAAGTGATTGGTGTAGATAATTCCCGAGATATTTCGGAATTCTTTTATCGGGTTTGTTTTTGCTGCTTTCTTTTTAGTTGTTGTTGTTGTTGTAAATAATTCCCGAGGTATTTAAGAATTCTTTTAACGGCATATTTTTGCTGTTTTCTCATTCATTATTTTTTTTTTTTTTTTTACTTTTTTTTTTTTTACAAAATACTCAAACTACAAGAAAACAATCTACAATTGGCTCTTTATGCATTTTAAAATTTGTGTTTTAAAATAAATAAATGTATACTCGTATGTATGGTTACATAACTATGGGTTGTTTTTTCAATTATTATTATTATTATTATTATTATTATTATTATTATTATTTTATTATTATTATTATTATTATTATTATTATTATTATTAAAGAAAAATCAATAATGTCTGTGGGGCCTAAACACTTTTAACAATATCATTTAAATATTTTGAATGTCTTCTGCGTTTTCATGTTCTTAAGAAAATAGTTATTATTATTATATTAATAATAATCATAATACCTTGATGTGTTACTCAAATGATTTTATATAACTTTCATTCCTTCTCTACCTTGTTATTACTCATTCGCTTTCTCATTTATTCTTTTGAGCCTTACCTCTCGCCCCGTTATCTGTCCTAATTGCGCTATTCGGCTGTCCTCTCTTTTTTTTATCGTTCTAAGGTTTTAATATCTCTTCTCCACACTTATCATTGTCTCTCCTTTCTTTCCCCCTCCCCCTTTTCACTCGTACAGAAACGAGTTATCACCCGTTGTCTCACACCCTCTTCACGGTTCCCCTTCTCTTCTTATGTCCCTCTTTCGTGAAGTTCTGTGTATTTCTGCTTCTCGAATTTTATTCATTCCTTCAATTTTAATCGCTTCTTTTTCACTTTCTGCGAGGAGCTTCTTAAAATATTCTGCTTTCCGTTTTCCCCAGTTTCTTTGATTTTTATCACCTTTCTCGTGTTTATTCTGAATCCGAAGCGCCACTTCAGTATGTATGGAAGAGGACAAGTGTATCTGTGCGCGTTTGGTTCATTTTTGTCTTTTATTTTAACAACTTTTTGCAATAAACAAAATCTCGGTTTGGGAACTATCTGCAGTCGGACGTATTTTTTAAAGTTCTTAATTCCTTTAATAATTCAATGAAGCAGGCAGGTTTATTTAGGTTAGGCTGGGTTAGGATAGGTTATTACTTTTCTTAAATAATTCCGGGTATAATTTTATCGAGAGTGTAACTTAAACCAAGTGTAATGTTTAAAGTCAAATCATGGATATTTCCTTTCTTTTCCGTGACGCAGGAAAGGGATATTATAGAAATACGGCTCTATAACTCTAAATAGTTAGATATAGAATATAGCTCGATTGTAAAGGGGACATGGTCATTCTCATTCAATAGAGTGGAATTAATGGAATATAGAATACAGGTTGATTGTAAGGGGGATATGGCTATTCACATTCAATAGAGTGGAAGTAATGGGATATAGAATATATCTTCATGGTCATTTTCACTCAACAGAGTGGAACGAAAGGGATATATATGGAATATAAGTTAGTTGTGAAGGGGACATGGTATTTCTCATTCAATAGAATGGAACACCTCAAAGATTAGAATAGCCGTACAAAGTAGCCGAGTCCATTATATGTATCTTACACTGTTTCGTTGGTCCATGAAATAGACATGATGCAGTGCTTGTTTTTGTTTACTCGTTCTTATACGTATAATTAATTTACAAGTTTTATTTGGCCTGTGTTTGAGCAGAAACGTTAGAGCGGTCAGTGCGCAATGTTGGATAGGTATGAATAAATTCACATAAACCGTTTCACATACTGGTTTAGTTTACCAATACATAAATACGACTTTGCCTTCGTAAACCACAGGAACCCTTAATACTGCTTCGTTGAACAAGACAGAAAACTTGCCCATTTATGCAAATTTTATCCGCTCCTAAATAGAGGTCTGCTCTACATATTTTCAGAATACAGGCAAGTAATCACCTATCAGGTGCTGAAGAGACGATGTTGATGTAAAGATTTAATCTGATAAACGCAACAGTGCAGAAATAAATTACGGAAATGGAAAAAATCCTGGTGAACAACGGAAGAGCAACCGCGCTCCAGAAACTGGCCTGTGAAGATCAGGGAAGGATTTGACAAGTCCTTTCTTCCAAAACAAAACTTTTATTCATTGCGAAACCATTGAAGGAGCATATATGATTTAGATTTCTGTAACTTGCACAACTACTTTTAGCAGTGTGTGAACACGTGAGACTTAGAATTTTGTATGCTGTTGGACGGCTGGGTTTGCAAAAATTCAAGAAGTGTAGACTTAGAATTTTGTTTTCTGAAATGTATCAAAATCACGCATATTTTTCCCAAAAGAAAAATCCCATGCTGTTGACAGCCGGGTTTGCAAAAACTCAAGAAGCGTGAGACTTAGAATTTTGTTTTCTGAAATGTATCGAAATCACGCATAATCTTCCCTAAAGAAAAATCTCATGCTGTTGACAGCCGGTTTTGCAAAATTTCAAGAAGTGGATGGCAACTGAACGCAAAACAGATGGCATCACTTCGATCCCGGGTCCAAACAGTAATCAAGATAATGGAAGGAAGGAAGGACGGACGCCCATTCACCAAATTTCACAGTCACTGTAAAATGTTTTTTATTGCTCTCTCAACAGATTAACTCTTAAACCATATTATCTCCTTCACCGTCCACAGTACATCTCCAATCGTTTCAGCTTATGCTTTTAGTTTTATCGTATGCTTTTATTAGGCCCATTTAAGCCACATACAGCTTTTTTTGAGTTAATCTCTCAATCCTCTCCAAATACCGGTTTCGTAATCAAGCGGTGATCCACACAGGACATTTTTCGTTTGCTTAAGCCCTTACTGTTCTTCCTCTATTAGTTCTTCTGTCATCTGTTTGGTTTCTCACTTGAAATCTACAAGCATACCTTTTTTAGTGTACATTGATATATGATATATGATATATATATATATATATATATATATATATATATATAATATATATATATATACACACACACACACACACTATTATGAACAGTACTCACAACTATTTAAAAGTATTAGAAGTGGCAAGAACAGGCTCTTTTCTTTAACGACCAGTGCCACAAAGGTTAGCATTTAAAGCCAAGGGGCAAGATCTCCAGACAGTGAAAAGCAACAATGACATTCAAAGAGGATAACGAAAATATCGATGAAAACTTTAGTATTTATTATAAATAACTCATAAGCTAAACCCACATAAAAAACTGATTAGGGTTTACAGAAAAAACTTTACCAAAAAATATCCTCATTCACACGATAGAACAAGAGACAGTAATTAGGAGGAAAAAGGAAAACAGTATTTCTAGAAAGCCCTGAAAATATTCTTTTGGAGAAGATAATGAGAGAGGGAAAGAACCTTAATCCTAGATCATACAATTACTCAATATTTACATAGATAATTACAAGTAACTTAACACAGATCACTTGATTTAACATCATAGGTGGTTACAAGCAGGCACTATATGGGCGATAGCACCACTACTCATTGCACAAACGGCCGTCAGTCAACTGCTCCGGAATCACGAAGGGAGGTCTGCAGCCGGAGGATACACTGACCCGCGTCAATAACGTCAATAACGAATATATTCAGTATATCCTTACCAGTATTCTGAACAGATTCACTTTCAAGATGCTTTTCCAAGGGCAGCAGGCAGGTCCAGAGATGCAGAGACGTAGATTTAGTACCCTCTACAGCACACAGGAAGGGCGCTCGATCAGAGCACAGGAGACGTTTCTCAAGTAACAAGGCTGCAGCTTCCACAGCGACTTCAGTAATTAGGAGGCGGAACACCATCAACGCCCTCCGTAATACAGGTGAAAAGGGGGTCCTCAAATACAGCAAGGCCTCTAGAGTGTATATTCTACCAAGAGAATCTCCAAGTTTTTAAAAACGTCCTGCAGGGATTAGGTCAGGGAAACCTCCAAGATAAGGAGCCGAATGTATACTCTCCTTCATCCTCAGCCAACGGTCTCCACCAAAAGCGAGGCAACGACCCGCAAATCACCAAACAAGCATCCGGCCGAATAAATACATGGAAAGAGAAAAATGACAGCTCTCATGGGCGAGGTACCACTTAAATAATAACAACCTTCGGTGGGAGCGAGAAAAACCTTAACCAGTCCTTTTTTTCTTGTGGCAATAAAAAAATTTAAATTTAAAGTAACTGAATGAAATTGACTTTACAGGCCACGAATGAAAATTAAGCATATTATTACAATACACACAATATAATATATGTATATATATTCATAAATATATAAATATATATTTATATTATTTGTATATACATACATACATATTTAAAATATGCGTCTGGAATAAGAGTAGGTGTGATAAATGACAAAATTCTGGCATCGTGTGACATAACTATCAGTATGAGAGCTTTATATCGCATCCAATACTTTACTAAAAAAACAAAAGGGATAAAAAAAAAGTTGACACGACAAAGCAGCATTTTCAACCAATGAAATTCATTTTTCTATCACTCTTCCAGCTGAACACTCAGGGACTTTGTGTAAATGTTTTCTGCATTGGAAAAGCAGCTTTTGGGACTACGCACGTAATTGTAATATCCCTTTCCTACAACAAATATGAATACATAACCCCCCCCCCCTCTCTCTCTCTCTCTCTCTCTCTCTCTCTCTCTCTCTCTCTCTCTCTCTCGAGTTCTTTTAACTTTACCTGTTTATCGGCTTAAAATTCCGTTGTGAGAGTCATGTTTCATTTTAATTTATTAGTCCTTTACTTAGTGTATTCGCGTGGATATATATATATATATATATATATATATATATATATATATATATATATGTGTATGTATATATATATATATATATATATATATATATATATATATATATATATTTATATTTATATATATATATATATATTTATATATATATATATAGTGTATAATATATATATATATATATAATACATTTATATATATATCCACGCGAATATATATATATATATATATATATATATATATATATATATATATATATATATATATATATATATATATATATATATATATATCGCTAACATAATGCCTCCCTACTCATTCTCTCTTATAAACTTTCACAAACAAAATCTAAACCCGCTACAAAGCGTGATCATAAAACTGCCAATAAAGGTGTTTGTCTTTGTTTACACTGAAGAACATTTCGCTCGAGTTCCTACTGGCTCTAACTTTGCCCAGATCATTAATAACGCGCCCAACTTGCGACCTCTCCCGGTAATCTTATTCCGCGTCATTTCGAGTCATTGTGAGCTGCCTTTTGAAGCACCAAGATCCTCAAAGGGGGATTTACGTTTAAAACTTGAAACAGAAACTTTTGTGTGACTCCATCCATCGGGCGGAAGTTTGGAGAAAGGATGTTTTGAGAAAGTGCCAGAAAGTGTTTCTTGTTAAAAAAGTTACGTCACAGAATGAGACGTTGTTATTCGATGTTCGGCGATCGGGGAAGTTTTCATTTTTTTTTTTTTTTTTTTTTTTTTTTTTTTTTTTTTTTTTTTTTTTTTTTTTTTTTTGTGGGGGGGGGGGGCGGGTTGTTGTGGAGCGGCTTTTGATAAACCTGACCTAAGTTGTTTTCCGAGTTTTGGATAAGCTGGTGTTCATCTTTTGGGAAGGCCGCAATTTGCTCCGTTGCGCCGAGGAAGGATTTTTTTTAAAAGCGTTGCTCTTTTTTTAAGAGTTGCTCTTTTTTTTTAAGCTTTGCTCTTTTTTTAAGCGCTGCTTCTTTTCTACTGCTTCTTCTTGTTCACGATAGACTTCCTTTCAGAAAGTACCGTACATTTTTTTTAAAGCGTTGGTTTCTTTTCTGATACTTGTCTTGTTGATCACGAGAGACTTTCTTTTAGAAAGCACCGAAACTTTTTTTAAAACTGTTACTTTCATTTATACAAGTTCTTGTTGTTCACGATACTTTCGCTTCTTCTTGTGCACGAGAAACATTCTCTCAGAAAGTGCGGAACTTATTTTTTTAAACCGTTGGTTTCTTTTCTGCTGCATCTTCTTCGTGTACATGAAAGACTCTCTTTTAGAAAATACCGAATTTATTTTTTTTAAAGCATGACTTTCTTTTCTGCTGCTTCTTCTTCTTGTTCACGAGAGACGTTCAGTACTTTCTTTTAGAAAGTACCGAACATAGCTTTCCTGCCAATTATAGTTTTAATGATGTTTTATCATGGCGACACTTTGTTAAGAATTGTAACTTTCTTGGGAGTAAAAACTTGTTGCGACAAAAGAAAGCCTTAGAATGGAATCCGTTGATTGACTCGTATGCCTCATTGTGACCTGCATCCGTAACGTTATACGCTTTATATATATATATATATATATATATATATATATATATATATATATATATATATATATATGTGTGTGTGTGTGTGTGTGTGTGTGTGTGTATATATTATATATATATATTAATTAATTAATTAATTTATTTATTTATTTATTTTATATATATTTATTTATTTCATGCATACATGCATACGTATGAGTTTTAATTGTACAGCAGCATAGGTATCAACAGGGATATCTAAGCAGGATTACACACGTTAGCTTATGAGAATATATAAATTCTTATAGTTGATAGCATGAATTCTGTACATCCAGGCACTATGCATGAAAACCTCACCATGAATTAATAAACGAATTTAGAAAAAAGAAAACACAGATACAGACACTCCACCAATTGTTTATTTATTTATTTATTTGTTTGATTAATTTAGAAAATCACCGTCATTATGCCTATGGGCAGTGATATCTGTTATCTCTGCATAGACTATAAGAGCAGTAAGGAATAAGCAATAGACTTTAACAGCAATAGGTAATGAGCAATAGACTGTAGCAGCAATATGGATTAAGCAATAAGCTGTAACAGCAATAAGGAATGAGCAGTAGACTGTAACAGCAATAAGGAATAAGCACTAGAATGTAACAGAAATAACGAATAAACAGTAGTCTGTAAAAGCAATATGGAATAAACGATAGACTTTAGCAGCAATAAGAAATGACCAGTAGACAGACTGTGACAGCAATAAGGAATAAGCTTTAGACTCTAACAGGAATGAGGAATAAGCAATAGACTTAAACAACAAAAGGGAATGAGCAATTGACTGTAGCAGCAATAAGGAATGAGCAATAGACTGTAACAGCAATAAGGAATAAACATTAGACTGTAACAGCAATAAAGAATAAGCAATAGACTGTAGCAGCAATAAGGAATGAGCAATAGACTGTAACAGCAATAAGGAATAAGCGATAGACTTTAACAGCAATAGGGAATGAGCAATAGAATGTAGCAGCAATGTGGAATAAGCAATAAACTGTAACCGCAATAGGGAATGGGCAGTTGACTGTAGCAGCAACAAGGGATAATGAGTAATTATCAAAAAGCGACATCTAGACTAAACGCAACCGAATCTCGATAATAGATTTAAGCCACCATAACGGGAAATGACTCCCTAATGGCGGTAATCGCCGCTAATGATCAGATAATTGGAACGCGATAAAAAAAAGCTGGTGCAATTACAAAGTTATTATGTTTAGGCTTCCAGACCCTTTGATTAGACTTCGTTAATTAATCAGCCGTTTTTGAAAATTATGCTAAAATGGACTTATATATATTCACCCTGATTATACCTGAATGATTTACCTAGCCCGTCACTCATTAGGTAATTATCCGTTGGTCGTTTATCAGGTGGGATTTTGGTGAGCGACCTGATTTGGCCTCATTGTCATTTTCATGACCGACTCAGATGCCAGTAAGGTTATGCGGTCCTTGAAGGGCTCTCTCTCTCTCTCTCCTTCTCTCTCTCTCTCTCTCTCTCTCTCTGTGACGAACCAATTACATAGGTATCTTAGATAACTCTCTCTCTCTCTCTCTCTGATGTGCTAATTACATAAGTTTCTCTCTCTCTCTCTCTCTCTCTCTCTCTCTCTCTCTCTCTCTCTCTCTCTCTCTCTCTCAAACTTTTAACGAAATTCATAACGCCTCTCCGGTTATGCGATTAGCAAAGCGCGTGGCTAATCCAGCACCCACTTGGCTGTCGTGAAAATAGTCCCAGACAATGCAATGTTGCCTTCACTCATTCAGTAAGAAGTGGGAGTTGTAGTAATGTAACGTTGGTGTATATAAATAATTTTTCTGTGGACATATTTATACGGACTGTATAACGTGATAAGCTTTGTCTTCCAAAGTTGAAAGAATATTGATGACAAAGTCTGAACGTGAGGAGTTTTTCTGTGAAGGAAGTGGAAAGGTAATCACCCTTGTGGTCAAAGACCTTTGGTATTTGACTGCGTCACCTTTGCTCCCTTTATTTACTAAATGGTTTGAGTGTAACATGTTCCGTCCTCGAGAGGAAAGAACAATATAAGAACACTTATGCAAATTATGTTGCCATATTTAATTCTCAGTGACCTCTGCATCATCTTTAGTATAACCTGTGTTGTTAAATTTTCCTTTTGTGAGATTTATGAAAAAACAAAGTTAGTTAGTCATATAATATTATATAATATATATATATTATAATATATATATATACATATATATATGTATGTATATGTATATATATTTTTTTTTCTCACTAAAACACTAATATCAGTAAGTGTATAACAGGTTTTATTCGATCTTGACGTCACAGCATAGGTATTCCTAAAGATTCATTATCTTTTTAGAGGGTGAATATGGGTGAATGTGGGATTGTGATTTATTTCAACATGGATACCTTAAGACATACGACAGAGAGAGAGAGAGAGAGAGAGAGACCTTTAAACGTGAGAGAGAGAGAGAGAGAGAGAGAGAGAGAGAGAGAGAGGAGAGAGAGAGAGAGACCTTTAAACGTGAGAGAGAGAGAAGGAATATGTACATCACTAGGAGGTCCACCATCAAGTACTATATTCTCTTTAGAGATACCTTTAACCATGAGAGAGAGAGAGAGAGAGAGAGAGAGAGAGAGAGAGAGAGAGAGAGAGAGAATTCACATACAAAGCCCAACAACAATGATATCGCCACTGCACAAGACAATCACAATCACGTCATATAACCCGAAGCAAATTGTATCAGCAATGAAGCCAAACAGCGCGTGCCATTTCAGCATGATAAATTAATAGAGTAAGCCAGTTAGGAAAGCCAAGGGTAATGATAATCATGAGTGCGTATAATTAGCATGTATAATTAACACCGGCTGAAAGGCCTGTATATGCTTCCACTCACTCAACTTCCCCTTCCCCCCCCCCCTTTCCATCTCCCTCCCTCCCTCCCTCCCTCTCCCCCACTCATTATATCTAATCCAGCTGCATGGCTGAGTGAGCTACTATGCGGTGTTTAATGCTGCTGTATTAAATCGCATTTGGTTTCTCTGCAGTGGCTGGCATAGAGAGACAGAGAGAGAGAGGAGGGGGGATTCAGAGAGAGAGAGAGAGAGAGAGAGAGAGAGAGAGAGAGAATGGGGGGATTCAAAGAGAGAGAGAGAGAGAGAGAAGGGGCTGTGGACCCGGATTCAAAGAAAGAGAGAGAGGTGGGGGAGAGGTATCTAAAGAGAGAGAGATGGCGATTTGAACAGAGAGACAGAGAGAGAGAGAGGAGTATCAGTCACTGGATGTGTGCGTATATAAGTGCATTTATTTAGAGAGAGAGAGAGAGAGAGAGAGACCCTGCCTGATTTTATAGGTGCTTACAGAACCTTTACATGACGGGAGAAGAACCTGCTTTTTATGGTTCCACCGATAAACAGGGTTCTAGACGACGACGGTGGGAAAACAACACGAATTCAGTGGTTTACTGCCCCAGAAAATCGTTATATCGGGAAAGAGATCAAGTGTTATGAAAAGGAAACCTTAGGGAGAGGTCTCCACTGACCTGAAGGCTCCTTCGGGAAGCCGTCCTACAGCAGGAAATACCGTCAGTGGGTGTTCGTGGAATGTAAACATATATATATATATATATATATATATATATATATATATATATATATATATATATATATATATATATATATATATATATATATATATATACAGGGTGTCTCAAAAAAATGTACTCACTCGTGATATTCCTAATGACATGTTTCGCGACGTTTGCGAATCCCTTGGTGCACGTTATCAGCGTTGTCTGGACAATAATGGTCATCAATTTGAACATTCGCAAACATGATTCTTCAAACACATTTGTCTCATGTATCCGATGCTATTTCATTTCGCTCTATGTCCATAAATAAAGGTTTTCTCATAATTCTAAGAGTGAGTACATTTTTTTGAGACACCCTGTATATATAAGCACACATCTAGTGACTGATACTCCTCTCCTCTCTCTCTCTCTCCTCTCTCTCTCTCTCTCTCTCTCTCTCTCTCTCTCTCTCTTCAAATCGCAATTTCAAACCGCTGGTATGAAGAATAAAATGGGACACTTCTGGATTAGATACATATGTAGATAATCCACTTATCCATTCGGCTAACAAGACAAATGCTTAAGTGACAAAAGACACACACACACACACACACACACACACACACACACACATATATATATATATATATATATATTTATTATATGTGTGTGGGTGTGTGTGTGTGTCTTTTGTCACTTAAGCATTTGTCTTGTTAGCCGAATGGATAAGCGGATTATCTACATATGTATCTAATCCAGAAGTGTTCCATTTTATTCTTCATACCATTTTTATCCCATTGCCTTCACTACCTCTTCACTCTTTATTCCTTCTTGTTCCACTAAATTCTTCGTATCAATTTTATCACTTTCTCCTGTTTAAACACTCCTTCCTATTTCTGTATCATCCCACTTTTCCCTCTCTCTCTCTCTCTCCCTACCTCTCTCTTTAACTTTATCATCCTCACTCCTTCCCTTTCCTGTCCCTTTCCCTTCCTCCTCATTTCGTCATTGCTGTCTCTTGTGTGTTCCCTAACTCCTCTCCTTCCCGTCTCGTTCTCTTTGTCTCGCTTTCCTTGTCCCTCACATTCTCTCCTTCTTCCTCCTCACGCCTGAAAAAATATGAAAGCCTCGAAATTAGAGCCAGAATGTATCCTTTGTCCCAATTAACTCAATAAAACGACTTTATCGACTCTTACTTCTAGAGAAAAAATAGAGAGAAATGGGCCATTTTTAGAAGAAAAAAAAAAGTTTTTTACGTAAAATATTTTTATACACAGGAAAAACCTTTTGTGGAAAAAAAAATTTTTTTTGTGACAACTTTTTTGTATGAAAGGAAATTCTTTTTTGTGCCAGAAAAAAACTGTTTTCGTGGCAAAAACCATTTTTTTTAAATAAAACTTATTTGTGACGTAAAAAAACCCTTTTTTTGTGACATGTTATTTTTTTCCAGAGAAAATAATTTATGGTAACAAAATGAAAATTTTTTTGGCGACAGAGAAGTTTTTGTGACAATAATAATTTTGACAAAAAATTTTTTGTGACAAAAAGCATTTTGTGAAAAAGAAAAAAACAACTTTTCTGAAAAAGAAAAAACTTTTTTGGTGATAAGAAAACAGCTTATTTTTAGATGTCGCCAAGGCCGTGGATTCCACTCCAATCCTTTGAAGGTACCTTATCCAAACGAACTGAGCAGATAGCATATGACTGTTCCAGTTTTTTTGAGTGGGGTCTAACAGCAGCCCTCGTTTCAAAATGAAGCCCAGCGGTTTGAAATTGCTGTTATAAAGGACTGTTATTAAGTGCTGCCATTAACTGGTGTTAACAGCACAGGGTCTTACTCGTTCGTGCTTGCAGCCAGTTAAATTCTATTTGCCTCGGCAACCGACCTTCTCATGAAGGCCAGTAATACAGAACGGTAGTCTTTTATCAGGAAAGGTATTTGTCTTAATTAAAGTAAACCTCGTTTTTAAAACCGAGGTAATCGTGAGCCATTGTAATTATTTTCCATCGCTCGACTGTCTGAAATTGCGATCTTTATTAGGAAGGCGGAGGTTTCCTTTCATATAAGGATATCAGGCTCTCTCTCTTTCTTTAATAAACTCAATTTTAAACGTAGCATTATATTTTCTCAGTCAACAGAATGTAAAATTTTAAAGGGCAAAAAATCAACAATGAACATACCTGGATAAAAATGTACAAATATAATATATTCATTCTCATTTTACCAAAAGATAGAGAGTGGTTGAATTTTAGTGCAAGGTAAAATCAGTCATTTATAGGACGATACCTGGATAAAAATAAAAGAATTTTAATACTTGGTAAAAAAAATCAGTCATTTATAGGACGATACTTGGAAAAGAATACACAATCTTCTCGTTTTACCAAGTAGAAAGGGAACAAATTTTAATACAGAATTAAAAGAAAACGACGATACCTGGATTTAAAAAATAAACAAAGTGTGAGGTTCAAATCTTTCTCGTTTTACCAACAGTTAGAGGAAGGAGAAGCAACGTTCTCTCTGTCATTCTCTGTCCTCGTCAAGAGATTTCAAAAGAGAGATCGCGTATTTTTTACCCGAAGAGAGGAATGCCTCAGAGGGATGCCTCTCTCTCCTCACAGTTAAATAAACAATTAAAAATTTCCGTTCCATTTCTCCCTTCCGCGATCTTTCCCAAACTGAGCTTTTCCCACGAGACGACATCGATTATCGGGTTCGCCTCTGAAGAACCGAGTCAAGTGCGCACTGTAAAAAGTTCGCTCTCAAGCCCACCAATTTTCTAAATGAGAAAGACAGGAGCCGACTTTGTGTTTCAGTATTATCGGCTTCTGCTTATCAAACTTAATTTTTTTTTTTTTTTTTATATGAAATCATCAGTCTACGAGACAAACGTCCACAGTGGATTTACCTTCCCGTATTGGGGTAGTGCCATCAGTGTACCTCATGCGGTGCACTGTAGGCATTACTTAGGGTTCTTTGCAGCGTCCCCTCGGCCCCTAGCTGCGATCCTTTTCATTCCTTTGACTGAACCTTCGTTCATTTTATCTTTCTTCCATCTTCCCTTCCACATTCTTCTAACAATTGTTTCTTAGTGCAACTGCGAGGTTTTCCTCCAATTACACCTTTCTAACCATTTCGCTCTCAATTTCCCTTTCAGCGCTGAATGGCCTCATAGGTTCTAGCGCTTGGCCTTTGGCACAACCTTATATTCCACTCCATTCCTATGATTTACCGGGTATATCCTGTTTGTCGTTGAGTATGTTCCGATTGTCACTTACGCTTCATACGCTTCCTTTGTTCTTCTCGGGGCAGTTTGCGTTCCACGTCTGAGAAACGGTTGGTGCACAGTCCTCATTATGAATTCGAATGACCATTTACTCGAAGGATGGCTGCCATACGTTGGCTTCCTGCGCCTAACGGGCATACTTTGACCCCAAAAGGGGATAATGATTCAGCCAGTCGAAACAGTAAGGCTGGCTTATCACAGTCTCTCATGCTGTTGGATATTCACTCATCCAGTCATGCGGAAGATGACCACCACGTTCCCCTCTTTAAAGATAATTTTCGATAGCCAGCCAAAGTAGTTATATTCCACAGGGATGGGTATTATAACTCTTAAAAGGGAGAAAGGAAAGTTAGTCATTATATCGTTTATATAGATCATTATGGTGTTGCTACTCGTCCTTGATATGATTATTTTGGGGTGATATGAGGACTCCCCCAACATGATTCCCATACTCGGGTAGCGCCGTTAGTGTACCTCACATATTACACTGTATGCATTACTTAAGGTTCTTTGCAGCGTCTCCTTCGGCCCTTACGTAGCTGCAACCCCTTCCGTTCTCTTTACTATTCTTCCGTCCATATTCTCTTTCTTTCCTCTACCCTCTCCTAAAAATGGTTCCACAGTGCAACTGCCAGGTTTTCCTCGTGTTACGCCTTTCAAACCTTCTTATTCAAAATCTCCCTCTCATCGCTGAAGGACGTCAACATAGGTTCCAGGGCTCGGTCTATGTAATAAATTTTACAATCCATTCCATTCCCATGACATGATATTGCCAATACTTTATCATGCAAAGAATATGTAATGAGGCGCTCTCCTGCGCTTGGGAGTCAAGGGGTAATATACTTACTTCGTTGTCATTATTATGGATAGTTTTCAAAGTTGAGATATGCTTAGACTCTCATAGGGCTTATCCATAGGGTTACGCACACACACACACACACACACACACACATATATATATATATATATATAATATATATATATATATATATATTATATGTATATATATACACATTTAAAGTATATGTATAGTGCATATTTCTGCCGGTATGCCTTTTATTGTTACTCTTATTTTATTTCATAATATCACTGTCTTATCTAATCTACAGTATACATCTAACCTTTCTTAAGTCAAGCCAGGCATTGATATTCGTCAGATTTCACATTCCTATATCGACGGAGTATTTTAATATAATATATATTACCGTATTTGTATCTCATCGTTTCTTCTTTTTTTCAGGTAAGGTCATTTCCTGCAGTTACCTGGAATACCGTGAGTTGAGAATATTTATATTTCTTGTAGCGTTGTTGTAGATTTTTCATTATCGCGTCAAATTTCACGCACTGGAGACGTAAAATACCATAGGTCATATTTGCAAACTTTGCCAGCGACGAGATACATTACTCTAGATTATTTTACTCTTGATTACCTGTCAAGATTGTCACCCTCTGCTACATCTCACAACGGAAGTAGGGAATACTTCAGTTTGTGTCATTGTTTGTTATATTTATTATCATTTCAGTTTTCATGCTTTCCAGATGTAAAATACCATAGGTCACAGTTGTATCTCCCCGCCAGCCACGAGTAACATTACCCGAGATTAATTTCCTGTTGGTTCGCGTAAAGATTTCCACGCTCCATTACGCCGTAACAAAGACAGTAGAGAATACTTTAGTTTGTTTAAAGTTTCATTATCATTCCAACGTCATACATTCCAGATGTAAAATGTCATGGGTCATATTAAAGCATAAAGCTGTCACCCACGAGAAACGTTACTCTAGATTATCTTGAGGTGGATTCACGTAAAGATTCCCACCCTTTGTAGAGTTCGATTACTCTCCTATCTAACTTAAGACTCGTCTTCTGGAATAACGACTAAAACAGACAAAGAAGGAGACGTGAAGGACAAACGGGTTCCTAGTCGTGATTCCTCGTTGGGAGAGAAAGAGAGTGTGAGTGAAGGTTCATTAGGCAGGTTAATTAAAAGACGCTTGGAAAGGGGCGGCCTGTAGTACCTTCTCTTTGCTAACTGCTTTTGAAGTTACGAGAGGCTTAGCTGCGGTATGATGCTAGGAATTCAGAGACTTGTTTATTATTATCTTTTTCGTTTTTACGCTGTCCGGGGATTTGTTGAAAGAGTAGGTCGGCCATTGTTGCTTTTCTAAAAGGGAGAGATAGAGAGATTAGATATTGTGTTCTCGTAGGGATGGGACTAAACGTTGTCTTTTCCCAAGACAAACTATATTTTAGAGCCGCGTGTGAGGCGCTGTAACCTTTTCCCCTTTTCTCAACACGAAAAGTATAATCATGCGGTAGTGGGAGATATGTGTTCGTATTTTCTCAAGGAAAAGGGTAAGTTTACTGTAGTAATTTCACTACTAAAGAGAATATACCGAAGTATTTTTATATTTTATGTTGCATTTTTCTTCACGAAGGAATTTTCCTGTACATTTTTACTGCACCTCCGCTCATAAGTTCTCCTCCATCTTACTTTCCATCATGTTCTAACAGTTGTATCGTTGTGTAGCTGCGAGCTTTTGTTCCCGTTACACCTTCTAAATCTTTTACTCTCAATTACCCTTTCAGTGCCTGTATGTAAAATAACCAATTATAGATAAGGAAAAATTTAGGATATTGTGTTCCTCTCTCTCTCTCTCTCTCTCTCTCTCTCTCTCTCTCTCTCTCTCTCTCTCTCTCTAACACCTGTCTCGCTGTAATCTAAGAGGCAAATTTCTTTATTTTATACTTCACTTACGGCGTCTTCAGAGGAGAACCCGATAATCAATGTTGTCTGGGCTCAAGGATAAAGAAGCTTTGTTTGAACAGGTCGTACAAGAAATAGCAAGGGAGCATTTTTATCAATTCACCTCTCTCTCTCTCTCTCTCTCTCTCTCTCTCTCTCTCTCTCTCTCTCTCTCTCTCTCTCTCTCTTTGAAATAACGCATTGAAGCTTTCTGAATACTTTTACGAATCTCTCTCTGAAATAATACCTTGACGCTTTTTTAATACTTTTACAAATCTCTCTCTCTCTCTCTCTCTCTCTCTCTCTCTCTCTCTCTCTCTCTCTCTCTCTCTCATTGCTTAGGGAGACGTTGGCTGCCTTTTTATTTTTTATTTTAACGAAGGATCTGTAGTATCGGGGAACATATAGATAGTTTCAGTGTTTTAAATTGATCGTCTTTAGAATAACATTTCTTTGGGTTAAGACTTCTTGTAGCAACTTACAGAATCTCGTACTTCACACAAAAGCCATATTTTAAAATGAACATTATTGACTTCAAAGGTTAAATCTCATAATATATGTTCCTTCACACAAAATCTATATTTTTGGAATCATAATGTTGACGTCAAAAAATAAATCTGACAGAATGTGATACTTCACACAGAATTTACAGTTATTAAACAATATTGTTGACAAAAGATAGATCCCACAGAATATGTTACTTCCCGCAAAATTTAGATTTTTAAATCATTATTGTTGACATAAAAAAATAATCACAAGGAATCTTTCACTTCGCACAAAATATGTTCTTAAATCAATATTGTTGATGTCAAAAGATAAATCCCGCGAAATCTATAATTTTAAATTAAGATTAATGTTACTTCACACAAAATCTAGATTTAAATCAATAATGCTGATGTTAAAAAATAAATCTTACAAAATCTGTCACTTTAGGCGTCGACTCATATCGTAGACAAAAATCAAGAGACCATCCAGAAAAAATTTTGTTTTTATTCAGATGTTCATTTCTAATGGTTTACGGGACATGACGTTAATCCCTCACGCAAGGACTGATTGCTGCCGAACAGGGCACAAAGGATGACTTTCCCTTATCATGTGGAGAAGGATTATCCTGGAAAAGTTGATTATCGAGTCCTTTTCATATGAGGATCAGTTTCATTCTCGTTTCAAAGGATAATTTTGATTCCCTTCGGGAGAAAAGTCTATTTTTATTTGAATGATTTCTAACTATAGTTTAATCGTATAAATGAGTGATTTTATAATTTTTCAATTTTTATGACTGAATCCGTTTTTGTGATATATATATATATATATATATATATATATATATATATATATATATTTATATATATATTTGCTTCATGTATTTGCAACTGGAGCTAAGGCTTTGTAATGACAAGCGTATCCAAAAAGTGTGAAGATTACGAAAAGATGACATTATGGCTATTATAATTACATACACACATACACGCATACACGCATATATATATATATATATATATATATATATTATAATAATATATATTATATATACACACATGTATATGTATATATATCTACTATCTATCTGATATATATATATATATATATATATATATATATATATATATATATTATATATATATATATATATATAAAGTCCATTATATATACATACATATATATATATATATATATATATATATATATATATATATATTATATATATATATATATATATATGTATATGTGTGTTATATATTATATATTATAATATTATATATATATATATATATATATATATATATATATAATGAACTTTATAAGTATACTCGTGTGAAGATATATTTTTTTTATCAAGCTTTTTCTCAGACGTCAATGACCTTCCTGTTATGGCGCCAGTAATGGGTTCAGTCATCAGCCTATGTCGGTTGCAGGACCACTTCCGTTTGGTGTTCAATGTTAACGTTTCAATGCAAAATCTATTTTGTGTGTCATTAAGGATTTTTACGCCGTTTTACCACAGAAAGTTTGCTTGCTTTATTCCTACCTCTGAAGAGTTTCAGTTTAATTTCTTGCTTGTAAAGTTTTATATACTTCTTTAAGGTGATTTATTTCCCAATACTTTCAATTTCTTCAAAGGAATGAACACCATATTCTTTGAAAGCTTGAATTTCATGTCACTGGCCCCTGTGGTGGTAGGCTTGTTCCATACGAATGGGGTTCATCCTCTGAATAATAATAATAATAATAATAATAATAATAATAATAATAATAATAATAATAATAATAATAATATAATAATAATAATAATAATAATAATAATAATATGAAGTTATAAAAACGTATTTGTAATGTAGAAAAAGTTATTTCTAATTTTCTCAGCTGGTGACTACCTTGACCAGTCTTGCCAAAGGGCGTTAATTCCCCCATGCCAAGAGTAATGATCCCTTAGCGCAGTTATTAGCATTGCAAATGGCTCTGCTATCCTACTCAAACAAATTATTTTTATGTTGCTCTCAACCCAACTGATAATTATTATCTTTTTCATAGAAATACTCTTGTGATATTATTTTACACTGCACGAAGGTTGGTTATTATACTCCCCAAAGCACTTGATAAATGAACTGGGTCCTTATGTAAGGGTAATTACTGTGACCTCCTTTGCAAATGCCCTGTCTCCTTATGGAGGGTAATTATCGTGACCTCACTTGCAAATGATGAGTGTGAACTCTGGCCCTTCTCCAAGAGTATTGTTAATGATCGCTTCTGGAAATGTTTCGACACAATTAGCATTTAGAAATACTGTCTATAATGCCCCACTCAAGTATTCTCGATAAGAATATGATCATTATTATCATTATATAATAACATGCTTGGAAACTCTCTCTCTCTCTCTCTCTCTCTCTCTCTCTCTCTCTCTCTCTCTCTCTCTCTCGTAGTAGCCATCTTGCTTGGTGAGACGTTCCCGCGTGAAGTCAGATTAATCAACAGATATCACAAGTTTAACATACGACTAGAATTTGAGAAATATCTAGAAGTTTTCGTGAACTATCGGTGATAAGATTAGTGTGAAAATAGTAGGATAAAACGTCTTCTAAGTTAGTTTATCAAGTGTAATACTGTAAATCAGAACAAGATGGCAGTAAGTTCCAACTGCGGGAAGAAATGGCGTAATTTAGCTTGCTTGGCGGATTCGCAATACGATGAGGTAGCAGGAAGGGAACTGGCATTTCTCATCTATGAGATCAGCAACAGTCCTAACCAAAAAGATACAAAAGCATTCATAGATATATTAGAAGGATATAATCCTTCAAACTGGAACAAATCTAATGAAAACATCTTGAAAATAATTGAAGAAGTTCCAAATAAAATCCAAGTGGTCAAGAGACTCATAAAGAAAATATACATAAACCAACATATTCTGACAAAGAAAATGAATAAGGTGAATCTTGTGAATATCCTAATTGATGCATTAGGAAAAGAATGCCAAAAGCATGCAAACTGTGTAAGGTTTGGCATCAGAGCATAGTCAATCCACAAAACCTAATCAGAAAATGTGCTGCATGCAACATTCCGACCCATCCACAGTGTGATGAGGTAATGCAAGATATGAGAAAAGATACAAGAATTTTTTGTTCAACATGTCTATCATGGATAGACAATGTTATTAAATCAAGATTGAATGTACAAATAGTTGAGGATGAAGAAGAAGAGGAAGAGGAAGAAGAAGAAGAAGAAGAAGAGGAAAACGGAAGAGAAGTAAACGAAAATGAAATGACAGAAAAAAATAAGGAAAACAAACAACAAGATAAAAGTAAGGATTCAGAGATACTCATTGATACTACATATGAGCAATAAAGCAGCATACCTACGAAGAAATAATTACGATATGACAACAGAAAAGCAAATCCCGAAGAGGCTCTACCCAGATCTACACAATGACGGGAAAGAGGAAAAAATAGACAAGAAAAGACAAAATCTGCAACCTTTTGAAAAGAGGGAATTGCAGATTTGGAGAAAGATGTTACTACAAACATCCTAAGGTATGTCACAACTATGAAATATATGGTAAATGTGCATACCTAGATGGCTATGGGGATGATTGCAGAGATCTGCATCCAAAAATATGCAAAAACCTAAAAGAAGGAAAAGGATGTAAGTTCGACAAAAAATGCAAATATATGCACCCTGTAGCCATGAATCATAATCAAATAAATAACCAACCAAGTAATAAAATCCAAAATAAGAAAGAAACAAATAAAGAGAGAAATCAAGAATATCAGGTAAAAGAGAAAAGCAAACCACCAATGAGATATGCAGAGGTGTCAGCAAAAAATTTCAAAGCATCAGCTCCAAAATTCTACTCAAGAGATAATAACTGTATTTATTATGCAAGAGGATATTGCAGAGAAACGGAGAAAATTTGCAGATTCAGACACAAAATGAATAATTATGATGAAGGAAGATCAAATATTATGGAAAAGTTGGATTTTTTAATGTCAGAATTTCTGGAAATGAAAAAAAGAACAACATACCAGAACAGGAAAGAGACATGGGAAATCCTTATTACTACCAATATTAAATGAAGGAGAAAACACGCAAACCATCATAGTGATGAATGTGCATGGTTTTAGTTACGAGTAACTCAAAAAGAAAAATAGAGTACTTAGAAGAACTAACCCAAATTGAAAAGAAAATAGATATAATGAATATAAGTGAAACCTGGTATTCCCAAGAGACTGGGAATGATGATCAAATAAAAGTGTTCCAAACTTATAGATCAGATAGAAAAAATAGGAATCAAGGGGGAACCGCAATATATGGGAAAGACAAAAAACAAGGAAAAATATATGAGAAATATAGTAACTCAGAATGTGAACTAATAGCGGTAGAATTTGAATCTGAAAAATTAATGAACATAGTAATATATAGACCTCCTAATACTGATGAGTTTGACTTAATAATTGAAAAAATTGGATGATATATATAGAAATCACAAGGACTGGGACTATTCTCCTATCTGGTGACTTCAACTTTCCTTTCGTAGAATGGAAAGAACGAATAGGAGATTGTGGTTGTACTTATACATATAAAAAAGAGAGTAATAGTAGTGCAGAAGATAAGAGGCAATTTGAAAAGCTATTAGATATGCTACTAGAATACAACATTCAACAAATAAATCACCTGCCAACAAGAAAGGAAAATACTTTAGACCTAGTATTTGTGAACGAGATGAATTATGTTAAAGAAATAATAGTTTATAATGCGAGTATTTCAGACCATAATGTCATAGAATTAACAGTTCATTCCAAAGCAAGTGAAAACAGAGATAAGCAAGAAATGAAAAAGTGGGAAGGATATGGAAAATACAACTTCTACAGTAAAAATATAAAATGGTCAGAAATAAATGAAGAATTAAACAAAGATTGGGATAACATTTTCGTAAGTGATGACATAAGGGTAAATACGGAGATATTATATAAAATATTAGAGAAAATAGTGGATAAATATATACCGAAGAAGAAAAGTAAACATCATTCATGCATACCAAGAGACAGAAGGATCTTGTTCCAGAAAATCAGAAAGTGGAAAAAAGGTCTTGCAAAACAAAAAAAGGCATGGAAAGTTATAGAACTAAAAAGTAAGATAGAAAATGCAGAACAAAAGATTATACAATCAAAAGAAAATGAAAAATGGGACTTGGAAGAAAAAACCCTATTAAATATCAAGCAAAATCCCAAACTATTATACTCATATGCGAAGAAGATGAATAAAAGAAGAATAGAAATAGGCCCTCTGAGAATTGAAGGGAGATTAACGAATGAAAAAAAGGAAATTTGCAACATACTGGCAGAACGATATAAGAGAGAATTCACCCCTAGAATAGTTAATGAAGATAATGATATACAAGTAAGGGACGAAAATAGTGAATATTTAGCTGACATAGAAATTAATGAAGCTGATATTGTGCAGGCAATTAATGAAATTAAAAATGGAGCTGCTGCAGGGCCTGATGGAGTCCCTGCTATTTTGTTAAAGAAAGTAGTTCATTCTATCGCAAAGCCACTTGCAATATTAATAAGACAAAGTGTAGATACAGGCAAGATTTATGATGAGCACAAATTAGCATATATCACCCCTACTTTCAAAAGTGGATCAAGACTAGAGGCAAGTAATTATAGGCCTGTGAGTCTAACATCACATATTATGAAAGTGTATGAAAGGGTAATGAAGAAAAATATTATGAAACATTTAATAAAAAATAATTTGTTTAATATAGGACAACACGGTTTCGTACCCGGAAAAAGTACACAAACCCAACTGTTAGTCCACCGTGAGAACATATTCAAAAACATGAAAAGCGGAATGAAACAGATGTGGTTTATCTAGACTTTGCAAAAGCTTTTGACAAAGTAGACCATAATATATTAGCAAAGAAAATTAGAAAACACAATATCGTAGATAAAGTAGGAAGATGGTTAAAAGAATTTTTACACAACAGAAAACAGATAGTTATTGCAAACGATGAGAAATCGGATGAAACCAAGGTAATATCCGGTGTGCCACAAGGTACGGTGTTAGCTGCAATACTGTTTGTTATTATGATTGAAGACAGACAGTAATGTTAAGGATTCGGTAGTGAGTAGTTTCGCTGATGACACAAGAATAAGTAGAGAAATTACTTGTGATGAAGATAGGAACGCTCTACAAAGAGACCTTAACAAAGTATATGATTGGGCAGAGGAAAATAGGATGGTATTTAACTCTGATAAATTTGAATCAATAAATTATGGAGACAGAGAAGGAAAGCTATATGCATATAGGGGACCTAATAATGAGACAATCACAAATAAGGAAGCAGTTAAAGACCTTGGTGTGATGATGAATAGGAACATGTTATGCAATGATCAAATAGCAATTCTTTTGGCAAAATGTAAAGCAAAAATGGGAATGTTGTTACGGCACTTCAAAACAAGAAAAGCTGAACACATGATTATGCTTTATAAAACATATGTTCGTAGTCCACTTGAATATTGCAATATGATATGGTACCCACACTATCAAAAGGATATTGCACAAATAGAGAGTGTACAAAAGGTCCTTTACAGCTAGAATAGAAGAAGTTAAGGACCTTGACTACTGGGAAAGACTACAATCCTTAAAATTATATAGTCTAGAAAGGAGAAGAGAACGCTACATGATAATTCAGGCATGGAAACAGTTAGAAGGAATAACAGAAAATATCATGGAACTAAAAATATCAGAAAGAGCAAGCAGAGGTAGATTAATAGTGCCCAAAACTATACCAGGAAAAATAAGGAAAGCACACAGGACATTAATCCACTACGCACCAGCATCGATAATGCAGCGTCTATTCAATGCGTTGCCAGCTCATCTGAGGAATATATCAGGAGTGAGCGTAGATGTGTTTAAGAATAAGCTCGACAAATATCTAAACTGCATCCCAGACCATCCAAGATTGGAAGATGCAAAATATACCGGAAGATGTACTAGCAACTCTCTGGTAGACATTAGAGGTGCCTCACACTGAGGGACCTGGGGCAACCCGAACGAACTGTAAGGTCTGTAAGGTAAGGTCTCGAGTAGTGCCATTTTGCTTGGTGAGACGTACCTGTGCAGAGTCTGATTAATCAACCGATATCACCCGTTTAACATACAACTAGAAAACGAATTATATCTAGAAGTGTTTGCGATTTGTCGGTGATAAGATTAGTGTGAGAATGATAGGATAAAGCGTCTACTAAACTGGTTTATCAAGTGAATTATTGTAAATTCAATGAGGATGGCAGTAAGCTCCAACTGTTGAAAGCAATGGCAAAATCTTGCTTGCATTGCAGATATGAAATATGATGAGTTAGCAGGAAGAGAGCTGGCATTTCTCATCTATGAGATCAATAACAGCCCTAACCAAAGAGATACAAAAGTATTCATAGACATATTGGAAGGATATGATCCTTCAAACTGGAACAAGTCAGCAGAAAATATTATGAAAATAATTGAAGGAATACCAAATAAAATTCAAGTGGTCAAGAGACTTATAAAGAAAATATACATTCCAACAAAGAAAATGAATAAGGTGAACATTGTGAATATACTAATCGATGCAATAGGAAAAAGAATGCCTAAACCATGCAAACTGTATAAGGTGTGGTATAGCATAGTAAATCCACAAAACCTGATCAGGAAATGCTATGCATGCAAAATTCCCACGCATCCCCAATGCACAGAAGTCCAGCAAAATACAAGTAAGGATGCAAAAGTATTTTGCTCAACATGTCTATCATGGATAGACATTGTTATTAAATTGAGACTTAATGTGCAAATAGTAGAGGATGAAGAAGATGAGGAAGAGGAAAACGGAAAAGAAGAAAATAAAACTGAAAACAAAGAGCAGGACAAGAGTATGGATGCAGAGATACTCATAGATACTACATATGAGGCAATACAGCAGCATACATACAATGAAATAAATTACGACATGACAACACAAAATAAAATCCCCAAGAGGCTTTCCCAAGATCTTCATACTGATGGGAAAGAGCAAGAAAAAAAAGAAAAGAAAGACACAGTCTGCACCCTTTTGAAAAGAGAGAATTGCAGATTCGGTGAAAGATGTTACTACAAACATCCCAAGTTATGTCACAATTACGAGATTTATGGTAAATGTGCATACATAGATGGCTATGACGATGAATGCAGAGATCTACGTCCAAAAATATGCAAGAACTTAAAAGAAGGAAAAGGATGTAAGTTCATCAAAAAATGTAAACATATGCACCCTGTAGCCATGAATCAAAATCAATTAAAAATAAAATCCAAAATAAAAAAGAAACAAATAAAGAAAGGAACAAAGAACATGAGGTGAAGAAAAAAAAAAAAAGCCATCACCGCGCTATGGAATGTCAGCATAGAGAATGCAAGCATCAGCTCCAAGATACAGTGCAAGAAACAAGCACTGTATATATGATGCCAGGGGATGGTGCAGACACAGAGAAAATTGCAGATTCATACACAAAATGAATAATTATGATGAATGAATATCAAATATATTGGAAAAGTTGGATTTTTTGATGTCAGAATTTCTGGAAATGGAGAAAAGAACAGCATACCAGAACAAGAAAGAGACATGGGAAAATCCTTATTATTACCCATATTAAATGAAGGGGATAACACGCAAACCATCTAGTGATGAATGCGCAGTGTTTAGTTACGAGTAACTCAAAAAGAAAAATAGAGTACTTAGAAGAATTAACCCAAACTGAAATAAAATAGATATAATGATATAAATGAAACCTGGTATTCCCAAGAGACTAGTAATGATGATCAGATAAAGGGGTTCCAAACTTATGGATCAGATAGAAAAAATAGGAATCAAGGGGTAACCGCAATATATGGTAGAGACATAAAACAAAGAAAAATGTATAAGAAATATAGTAACTCAGAATGTGAATTAATAGCGGTAGAATTTGAATCTGAAAAATTAATGAACATAGTAATATATAGACCTCCTAATACTAAAGAGTTTGACACAATAATAGAAAAATTAGGTGATATATGTAGAAATCACAAAGACTGGACTATTTTCCTATCCGGAGACTTTAACTTTCCTTTCGTAGATTGGAAAGAACGAATAGGAGATTGTGGTTGTATTTATACATATAAAAAAAGAGAGTAATATTAGTGCAGAAGATAAGAGGCAATTTGAAAAGCTATTAGATATGCTACTAGAATACAAGATTCAACAAATAAATCACCTGCCATCAAGAAAGGAAAATACTTTAGACCTAGTATTTGTGAACGAGGTGAATTATGTTAAAGAAATAATAGTTTATAATGCGAGTATTTCAGACCATAATGTCATAGAATTAACAGTCCATTCCAAAGCAAGTGAAAACAGAGATAAGCAAGAGATGAAAAGGTGGGAAGGATATGGAAAATACAATTTCTATAGCAAAAATATAAAATGGTCAGAAATAAATGAAGAATTAAACAAAGATTGGGATAACATATTCGTAAGTGATAATATACAGGTAAATACTGAGATATTATATAAAATATTAGAGAAAATAGTGGGTAAATATATACCGAAGAAGAAGAGCAAACATTAGTCATGCATACCAAGAGACAGAAGGATCTTGTTCCAGAAAATCAGAAAGTGGGAAAGAGGTCTTGCAAAAGAAAAAAATGCATGGAAAGTGATGGAACTTAAAAGTAAGATAGAAAATGCAGAGCAAAAGATTATGCAATCAAAAGAAAATGAAAAACGGGACTTGGAAGAAAAAACTGTAGTAAATATCAAGCAAAACCCCAAACTATTGTACTCATATGCGAAAAAGATGAATAAAAGAAGAATAGAAATAGGCCCTCTAAGAAATGAAAGGAGATTAACGAATGAAAAAAAGGATTATGCAACATATTAGCAGAAAGATTAAGAGAGAATTTACCTCTGGAATTGATAATGAAGATAATGATACAGAAATAAAGGATGAAAATAGTGAATATTTATTAGACATAGATATTAATGAAGCCGATATTGTGCTGGCTATTAATGAAATTAAATATGGATCAGCAGCTGGGCCAGATGGTGTCCCTGCTGTTTTGTTAAAGAAAGTAATTCATTCTATCACAAAGCCGCTTGCAATATTATTAAGGCAAAGTGTAAATACAGGCAAGATTTATGATGAGCATAAATTAGCATATATTACCCCTACATTCAAAAGTGGATCAAGACTAGAGGCAAGTAATTATAGGCCTGTGAGTCTAACATCACATATTATGAAAGTGCATGAAAGGGTAATGAAGAAAAATATTATGATTTAATGAAAAATAATTTGTTTAATATAGGAGGTTTTGTACCCAAAAGTACACAAACCCAACTGTTAGTCCACCGTGAGAACATATATAAAAATATGATAAACAGAAAAGAAACAGATGTGGTTTATCTAGACTTTGCAAAAGCTTTTGACAAGGTAAACCATAATATATTAGCGAAGAAAATAAAAAAAAATAATATAGTGGACAAAGTAGGAAGATGGATAAAAGAATTTTTACACAACAGAAAACAGATAGTTATTGCAAAGGATGAGAAATCGGATGAAGCTAAGGTAATATCCGGTGTGCCACAAGGTACGGTGTTAGCTGCATTGCTGTTTGTTACGATTGCAGACATAGACAGTAATGTTAAGGACTCGGTAGTGAGTAGTTTCGCCGATGACACAAGAATAAGTAGAGAAATTACTTGTGATGGAGATAAGAACTCGCTACTAAGAGACCTTAACAAAGTATATGAATGGGCAGAGGTAAATAAGATGGTATTTAACTGATAAATTTGAATCAATAAATTATGGAGAAAAGAAGGAAAGCTATATGCATATAAGGGACCTAATACGAGACAATCACTAATAAGGAAGCAGTTAAAGACCTTGGTGTGATGTTGAATAGGAACATGTTATGCAATGATCAAATAGCAATTCTATTGGCAAAATGCAAAGCAAAAATGGGAATGTTGTTACAGCACTTCAAAACAAGAAAAGCTGAACACATGATTATGCTTTATAAAACATATGTTCGTAGTCCACTTGAATATTGCAATGATATGGTACCCACACTGCCAAAAAGATATTGCACAAATAGAGAGTGTACAAAGGTCCTTTACAGCTACAATAGAAGAAGTTAAGGATCTTGACTACTGGGAAAGGCTACAGTTTTTAAAATTATAGTTTAGAAAGGAGGAGAGAACGCTACATGATAATACAGGCATGGAAACAGTTAGAAGGAATTGCCGAAAACATCAGAAAGAGCAAGCAGAGGTAGATCAATATTGCCCAAAACTATACCAAGAAAAGTAAGGAAAGCACACAGGACATTAATCCACTACGCACCAGCATCGACAATGCAGCGTCTATTCAATGCGTTGCCAGCTCATCTGAGGAATATATCAGGAGTGAGCGTAGATGTGTTTAAGAATAAGCTCGACAAGTATCTAAGCTGCATCCCAGACCGTCCAAGATTGGAAGATGCAAAATATACCGGAAGATGCATTAGCAACTTTCTGGTAGACATTAGAGATGCCTCACACTGAGGGACCTGGGGCAACCCGAACAAGATGTAAGGTAAGGTAACGTAAGGTCTCTCTCTCTCTCTCTCTCTCTCTCTCTCTCTCTCTCTCTCTCTCTCTGCGTCTCAATAAACCTAGATGTAACCACAGTTTTAGTCATCACAAATGAAAAAGATTACACATTCTCTCTCTCTCTCTCTCTCTCTCTCTCTCTCTCTCTCTCTCTCTCTCTCTCTCTGCTTTTCAAAAACCTAAATGTTGTAACTCCAGTTATAGTCATCACAAATGGAAAAATTACACACTCTCTCTCTCTGCGTCTCAATAAACGTAGTTGTTGTAACCCCAGTTTTAGTTATCACAAATGAAAAAAAATTACTCTCTCTCTCTCTCTCTCTCTCTCTCTCTCTCTCTCTCTCTCTGAGCGTTCGTAAATCAATTATTTCATAGCTTCGGCCAAGCTATTCGGAGCATCATTGGGCGATAACTTCCCTTTAACGTTAAGGAAATTAACGGAGGGGCCTTATCACGGTTTGGGCAAGAGAGAGAGAGAGAGAGAGTTTGAGAGAGAGAGAGAGAATTAGTTCTCGGGCCACCTACAAATTTCGCTCAAAGAGAAAAGTTCGAGCGTCGCCAGATTATTTGAGGCTCTCTCCCTCACTTTCATTACCCCTCCCCCCTTCTTCCTTCGCCTTCTCCTCCTTCTTCCCTTACCCCTCCCTCTCTCTCGTTATTTCCTCTCCTTTCTCTCGTTAGAGGCCGCAGTTGCTGGGAACAGCTTCAAATTTATCTTGTGGACAGTTGAAGGAACTGTTCAGTTTCCAGAATTATCGCTAGAGGCAATTTTCAAATGAGCGCAGTTTACCTTGTTATCGACTTGTAAGGCGGTGATGTAGTTTTGGATCGATGACTATTTTAGTATTTGTCACAGCAGTATGACCCAAAGAGAGATATGAGAGGATAGTATGAAATATATTAAGTTTTTAATCTTACCTTAGATACTATGTTATCATCTTAGATTTCTGTTACGTCCCTCACTGTCAAGTAAGGGAATTATATATATATATATATATATATATATATATATATATATATTTATATATATATATATATATAGTGTGTGTGTGTGTGTGTGTGTGTGTGTGTGTGTGTATGTATACGTATGTATGTGTACATATATATATATATATATATATATATATATAGTTAGATATATATATATATATATATTATATATATATATGTGTGTGTGTGTGTGTGTGTGTGTGTGTGTGTGTGTGTGTGTTTGTGTGAATGCGTCATGAAGGTGAAAGAAAATTTATATAAAGACTCCAGTATATTTTGCCAATAAAAAATCATCCATACATACTATGACCGAGGAAAACTTACATTAAAATCTTTGCAGTCGTCAAATTAACGTCAAAGCTCTGCGAATCTAAACATCTGAATTAATAAGTTATTTGACGTGTTACGGGTAATTATTCCAGGAAAATTCACGCAGATACCGACGCGTGAAAACAAGTGATAAATTATGCAAATTCTGTCCCTGTTGTACTCAGCGAGTCGTCACTTGAAAATACAAAAATAAAAAAAAAATCCTTTCAAAATTAGAAATCTATTAGTCTTGTTGATTCTGTTCCCCCGCCGTAGCGATATTTGATGTCATAGCGGTCATATTTTATAGGAATTTTCACTACCATTGTCAAATTGAAGCGATGATACCTTTCATTTTCTTTTTTTTACACCCTCTGTGAAATTTATTTGAGAGTATCATCGGATTATTATTATTATTATTATTATTATTATTATTATTATTATTATTATTATTATTATTATTATTATTATTATTATTATTATTATTATTCGTTATATTTTCATTATTTATTTTATTTATTATTATTATTATTCTTATTTAAATTACTTTCTTTTTTATTTTATGTTATTTTTCCTTTTCAAAATTATTACTACACATTTTACGATTTTTATTTTTATTGTTATCATTATAATATTTTGCATTTTATTAAAGTTATTTTAATTCTATTTATATTTCTATTCTTTATTGATTTTATTTCATTTTTATTATATTATTTATCATTATTATTATTTTTTTTTTATTGTCAAAGTTATTACTGTTATTTTTTCTTATTTTTATATCCATTCTTATTTTTAACGTTTTTTATTATTTATTTGAATTTTATTTTATATTTTTAGTTTTTAATTTATTTTTTATTTTTATTTCATTATTTAATTTTCATTATCATTATTATTTCTATTTTTCATTTTTGTTTTTTTGCATATATTTTCCTTTTATTATTCTTTATTATTTTTTATTTTTATAATTTATATATTAGACTATACTAATAATATTTTTTATTTTTTATTTATATTACTATTATTTTTACTCTTACTTTATTTATATATATTATTATTCTTAGTTTTATGTTTATTAGTATAATTTTATTGTTGTCATTATTATTTTTATTTAATTTTTTATATTTATTATTGTTATTTGTATTTTTTATTATATTTATTTTATTTTTACTTTTTATTTATTGTTTTTATTTAATTTTCTTTTCTATTTTTTATAGTTTCCTTTTTATTTCATTATTTGTATTTTTTATATATTCATTTTTAATTTCAAAATTATTAACATATATTATTTTTACAATTCTTATCTGTAATTTCGTTATTTGTATTTTCATTTGTTATTTTTATTTTTTATTTTTGTTTTGAATTTTTATTATTATTACTTCATTATTTTAATTTTATTTTATTATTATTATATTATAATTTATATCTTTATTTGCATTATTTATTTTTTTATTTTCAAAATTACTACTATTATTTTATATTTTTTATTTTTATTATTTTTATATAAATACTTATTTTTATTTTGAGTTTTATATTATTATTTTATTAACAATAGTATATTTTTATTCTTTTTATTTTTATTATTTTATTTTTATTAATTTATATTCATGTTTCTTATCTTTATTGTTAATCTTATTTATACTTTATTATTTTTATTTATTTACTTTTTATTTTATTTTTTAGTGATTTTATTAATCATTTTTATTTTTTGATTGGTAGGTTATTATTATTTTTTACTTTTTATTTTTATCTTTTATTTTTATTTGATATAATTTCTTATTTTTTATATTTACTATAATTTTGTTTTTTTCATTATTATTTCTTTATTCTAAAAATTTTATATCATTGATTTTTATTAGATTTGCTGGTTATTTTTTATTGTTTTTATTTGTATTTATCTTATTATTTTTTTCACTTTTTATTGTTTTTATTTTTATATGTTTCCTTTATTATTATTATTTCAGTTTTTTTGACTTGTATTTTTATTTATTTTTATTTATTTTTATTTTTATTTTATGATTTTATAATCTTTTTATTTTTATTTGTATATTTTTATATTTACTTTTTATTTTTATTTTATTTTTATTTTTGATTATAAATTCTTATTTTTAGGATTTTACTATAATTTTTTCATTTTTATTATTTTTCTTTATTCTAAATTTTTATATCATTATTTTTATTAGTATTGCTGTTATTTTTATTTTTATTGTATTATCTTATTATTTTTTCATTTTTATTGTTTTTATTTTTATATGTTTCCTTTATTATTATTATTTCATTTTTTTTACTTTTATTTTTAATAATTTATTTTTATTTTTATTATTTTATTTTTTATTTTCATTATTATTATTTTTATTATTGTTATTTTTATTTATTTTATTTTTATTTTATTATTAATTTTATTATTGCTATTTCCATTTTCTTTATTATTTTTATTATTTTTATTTAGAAATATGTTATTGTTACTATCTTCCTCGTATTATTATAACTACTAATCTTATTTTTATTACTTATATTATTTTTACTTTTATATGTTATTTTTATTTTTTTATTTATTATTGTAATTTCGAAAATTTTATTATAATTTTATTAGTTTTTTTTATAGTTTCATATTTTTTATTATAATTTTTTTATTTTTTACTATTAATATTATTTTTATATTTTTATTTCTATTTTTAAATTTTATTTTATATATAGTGTATGTATTTTTAAATGTTATTATAATTTCACTAATTGTATTTATGTTTATATATTTTTATGTTTATTATATTTATTATTATTTAATTTTTATTCCTATTTTTATTATTTATATATTAATATTTATTAATTTTATCTTTACTTCATTAATATTATTTTATTTACATATATTTTTATTATTTTATTTATACCTTCATTCTGGAAGTAAACCATCTTTTAAACTTATTAAATTAAAAGTAATTGCTGCCTCAGCTGCAGTAATTGTATGGAGGCCTATTTTCATAATTATGATTTTCTCAGTGTTGCTTAAACTGCTGAACAACGCACCGAAGGTTGGCATGTCTGAAATAGGTAATTATAAGTCAATTTTAATTATATTCAATGATGCCAGAGGCTGTAGTTAAACATTCGTTGTATAACCCGTAGGGTTTTTCCTTGTTACATTTTTATTCGAAGTCTGGATTCTGACTATTCCTTGACACTATTTAAACATGCTAGTAGAGCGCCTATGGAGGCCATTTATACATGCAGGGTCAAGATCAATTTTTACAGATAAAATATGATATCATAGTCATCAAAGTCATCTCTCTCTCTCTCTCTCTCTCTCTCTCTCTCTCTCTCTCTCTCTCTCTCCCCGGATACTACATATTATTTTTATATTTTTTTCTATAATTATTATCATTGTTATTATTATGTTGAATTTATAGTATTATTATTATTTTTTTAATTTTTTAAATTTTTACTTTCATGTTTATAATTTAAATTTTTCTTATCAAAGTTTGTATTCATTATATTTATATCTATTATTATTATTATATTTATTTTGAACTTTTTTATAATTAATTTGTTATTTGAATTTTATTTTATATATGAAATTTGAATTTTTATGTATTCTTTTTTTTTTTAATTTTTTTTTTTTTAATTTATATTTTTTTGATTATTGTTTTTATTTTTTTATAATTATATTTTTTCTTAACATTCTAACTTATTATTATTTTATTATTTTTACTTTTTGTTTTATATATATATATATTAATTATCATTATTTTTTATATTTATAGTTTATATAATTATTTAGTTATTTTATTTTTTATTTATATTACTTTTATTTTTACTTTATTTTTTTTATTTTATATTTTTTATATTTTTCTTAGTTTTCTGCTTATTGTTATAATGATTTTATTGTTCTAATTATTATTTTTTTCTTTTTCTTTTTATTTTTATTTTTATTATAGTTTATTAGTATATTTTTATGTTGTTTTTATATTTTTATTTTTTAATTTTTTTACTTTTATTATTTATATTTAATTATTATTATTTCATTATTTTTATGTAGTTTTTATTAAATTTATTTTTATTTTATTATTATTTTAATAGTTTTTCTTATTTTATTTTTAATGTTATTTTATTTTAAATATTCTTAATTTTATGATTTTTCATGTGGATTATATTTGTTTTTATTTTTATTATTTTCTTTTATTTTTATGACTTATATAATTATTTTTATCACTTTTATTTTTAATTTTGATTAATATTACTACTATTTTATTTAATTTTTTATTGATTTCCGAGTTTTTTTTATTTATATTGTCTTCATTATTTTTGTTATTATTTTTATTTTTTCATTATGTTTATTTTATTTTTTATAATTTTAATTTTTATTATTTATATTTTTATTTTTTTATCCTTTTTATTTTTTTATCAAATTTATTTTATTTTAAATATTTTTATGCAAATTTATTTTTACTATTTTATTAGTGTTATTTATATTTTCATTTTTAAATTTTTTTATATTTTTTTTTTTAAATTTATATAATTATTCTTAGTAATGTTATTTATATTCTTTATTTATATTACTACTACTTTTCTTTGCGTATGTTCGAAACAGACCTTCTTTCAAAAAATTTTTATTACAATGGCAGAATTCACAGAATTGATTTTATACAAAATTGTTTCAATTCCCCTTATGATTTGTCTCTCTGGCACTTTGGTATTACTAAGCAGCTGTCCAATATTCATCGTGCTGTAAGTCGCCAACGTAATTTCGGGCATGTGTTTTCAAAGGCGACGGAGTATCAGGGACAGTCTGGGGGTCGGCAACAGGTATTTAGGTGTGTCTCGTAGGTAGGGAACAAGCCGAAGTCGTTAAGGGTCGATCCGGTATTTCTTACGTTTTTCTTCTTTTCTGGTTTTCCCTATAGGCGTCCACATGTTTCAGCCACCTGTGTCGGATGAATTCCCGCTATTTATTTCATTCGAGGGGTTTCAGGAGTCTGGTACCTCACTTTTCATTGGGCAATACCTGAGGCGTCACGAGCGATGTCCTCTTCTTGGGCAGAACCTCATCCTTATTGGTGATGGTGGAGGTCCCCTCGAAGGGCGTGCTGCTAGGTCGTCCTCAGGGCGAGAACTTGAGCTTCGATCACCCTCAGGATTACTAGGGACGTCCTCAGGATGAGAGCTAACGCTTTTATTATCCTCAGGATCCCTCTGGTGCAATGGTCGTTGTGGTGCGTTGTCTGCTGCTCTCCTGACGGCGGTGACGTTCATACTGGGCTTCTCCCTCCCGATGTGCAGCGCTTCTAAGATTCGGAAACGACGTAGATCGTGTGCTTGGTCAATAACCTCGAAGTTACCGACGATGTCGCAGCGGCGGATTCTTTTATGATGTGCAGTCCTTGCATGAGTGAATATCGTTCCTTCCTACGAGTGACAGGAGATCCTCTTAGAGAGGCGCATTGACGTTATCCCGATGTAAGTTCCAAGGCATCCTCGGACTGGGATCCTGTGATGGTGCGGGTTATTCTTTATAATGAGGCTGCATGTCTACTTCATTTTTTTTTTAGAATATGATCAAGTTGATCCGTTAGCTGTTGTCGGTCGGGGAAACGTAGTTCTTGATTATTTCTTGTAGTGCTCGCTCGTCTTCTTTGTATCGCCGATGGAAGGTTCCCTTGTAGAAAATATTAATTTTCTGCTGGGGTTCTCTTCCTAAAGACGTTCTGGATGCTGTGGTTGGTTTGTCCGTTGCTTAATAGGACCTGGCTGCGCGTTCCATCTCCTAATGAGTGTCTGTCCATGTCGAACAATGGGAGAGAGCTCTCCTGACGTGGGCGCTGATGGTGGTGTCCTTATAACGTTCAGGGCATTCACTCTCGCCGTTTAGACACATTCCCAGGTTCGTAGGCTTCGTGTAGACTCCTGTGGCGAACGCACCGTCCTTCTGTTCAACCAGGACGTCCAGGAAGGGAAGACGGCCATCAGGGCTATGTTCAATGGTAAAACGTTGACAGGTGTGGGTATGGAAGGCTTGTCGTATCTCCTCGATCTCCCCCATCGTCCCTGCTTGTATGAAGGTGTCATCTATATATCTTACGTATATAGCGATGGAATACCCCGAGGGGGTATTCCATCGCTACACCGTCGATTTGTAAGTACGTATGGCCATGGTGGTTAATGAAGGGGATCTTCTTGGTGCATATTTCCAGCTGGAAATATGCATCAAGAATTTTATTACAGATGAAATATGATATCAAAGTCTCTCTCTCTCTCTCTCTCTCTCTCTCTCTCTCTCTCTCTCTCTCTCTCTCTCTCTCTCTCTCTCTCTCTCGGGGGTATTCCATCGCTACACCGTCGATTTGTAAGTACATATGGCCATGGTGGTTAATGAAGGGGACCTTCTTGGTGCATATTTCCAGCTGGAAATATGCACCAAGAATTTTTTTACAGATGAAATATGATATCAAAGTCTCTCTCTCTCTCTCTCTCTCTCTCTCTCTCTCTCTCTCTCTCTCTCTCTCTCTCTCTCTCTCTCTTCTGATACTTCTCAATCTTTTCCCTTCTACTCTGGTGTCCCATGGTATTGCGACATCAATGAGTGATACTTTCTTCCTAATGTTGTCAATCAACGTCACGTCTGGTCTAAAGAGGGAAGGCGGACTTTTTAACTATATTGACATTTTAACATAGTTAAATTATAGAGTCCAAATATTTCCAAGAAATATTTGGGGGTGTGACGTCATATCTAGTATAACGTCATAATCCGTTAAGCAAATTTAAATTACAACTAGAATTATTATTAAGCAGAGATTCCCTTGAAGAATTAGAATTACAGTTACCTTACGAATGTGTAATGAATAACATTTCAATTAAATTACAATTACTATAAGCCTTCCTTCATCGTACAGCCGTCCAGGTGTAAAGGGGGCGTGGCCTAGGCAGCCAAGATGTGACGACAAGTAGATATCCTCCGCTCCAGATGCAACCACCTTACTTATGCCCATCTTTGGTATGACCAGCATGCGCCTGTGTAAGAGACTCTCCTGCCACGCCCAGGAGGGGGCTACAAAGAACCATGCCCTCACCAAACATTAGGAGACTTCTTGTACAAATATCCAGCGAAGTACACATAGAAGCTTCTGGGATATTGAGTGGGAATGACCCTGCCTCTCTCTCTATGTACCTTGGTTCTTGAAGGACTGTAGGATTGGTCTGGAGGTATGTAAGGAAGGGTAGGAGCCCTGGGACTGTGAAAGGGTAGGAGGAGGCTTAAAATCTTGTCTTAGCAGGACGGTATAACCTCCATAGTACATACCTTAGAGCGGTGAGGTCGGGTGACTCTCGACCAGACAGTATATCAAGAACATCTTAACATGGTTGAGGCTTTCCTTTGTGACGAATTGGTGCCTGTCAACCCGAGCTCCGAGAGGAACATTTTTTATTGTTTTATTTTTATTTTTGGGTCCATCTTCCGTAGTACTTTTGTCATGTGAGTCTTGGCTACTACGAAGAGTAGTGGGGACTGTGAGTCTTCTTGAAAGATCCCTCTCCTGATGTTAACCTTTCTTAGTCTTATCCCAGAGGTTGTAAGTACTATATTCCAGTTGCCCATTATATTTTTTTAGGAAGCTGATGGTGCTTTCCTCTACGCCATATATGTTCAATGATTCTATTGGCCATGTGTGTGGTATCATATTGAAGGTATTCGTGTAGTCGATCCATGCCATGCTTAGGTTGGTTTTCCATCTCTTACTATTCTTCATTACCATTTTCTATATCAGGAGCTGATCGTTTGTGCCCCTACACTTCCCTCTACAGTCTTTGTGTTGGGTGGGTTTGTGTTTGCATCCTCTAGGTAGTTTTACCGCTTTTCCCTGATAATACCTGTTAGAAACTTCCTCATTATCATTGTTAGTGTTGTTGTTATTATTATTATTATTATTATTATTCCTGCCTCCTTAGGAGTCCATCACTTTTCTTACTATGTGCGCCGTTTCTAGGCTCACACTCTTCTGTATCTACTTCAGCCTCTAGTTTTTCCAGATTCCTTTTCAGGGATCTTGGGATCGTGCCTAGTGTTCCTATGATTATGGGTACAATTTCCACTGGCATATCCCATATCCTTCTTATTTCTATTTTCAGGTCTTGATACTTATCTATTTTTTCCCTTTCTTTCTCTTCAACTCTGGTGTCCCATGGTATTGCGACATCAATGAGTGATACTTTCTTCTTGACTTTGTCAATCAACGTCACGTCTGGTCTATTTGCACGTATCACCCTATCTGATCTGATACCATAGTCCCAGAGGATCTTTGCCTGATCGTTTTCTATCACTCCTTCAGGTTGGTGTTGGTACCACTTATTACTGCAAGGTAGCTGGTGTTTCTTGCACAGGCTCCAGTGGAGGGCTTTTGCTACTGAATCATGCCTCTTTTTGTACTGGTTCTGTGCAAGTGCCGGACATTTGCTTGCTATGTGGTTTATGATTTCATTTTTCGTATTGCACTTCCTACATATGGGAGAGATGTTATTTCCATCTATCGTTCTTTGGACATATCTGGTTCTTAGGGCCTGATCTTGTGCCGCTGTTATCATTCCTTCAGTTCCCTTCTTGAGCTCTCCCCTCAGTAGCCATTGCCACGTGTCATCGCTGGCTAGTTCTTTAGTCTGTCTCATGTATTGTCCGTGCATTGGTTTGTTATGCTATTCCTCTGTTCTGCTTATCTTTCTCCTATCTCTGTATATGTGTGGGTCTTCGTCTACTTTTATCAGTCGTTCTTCCCATGCAATCTTGAGCCCCTCGTCTTCACTGGTCTTCATATATTGCCCCAGTGCTCTGTTCTCGATGTTGACACAGTCCTCTATGCTTAGTAATCCCCTCCCTCCTTCCTTTCGTGTTATGTATAGTCTGTCCGTATTTGCTCTTGGGTGTATTGCTTTGTGTATTGTCATATGTTCCCTCGTTTTCTGGTCTATGCTGCGAAGTTCTGCCTTCGTCCATTCCACTATTCCTGCGCTGTATCTGATTACTGGCACTGCCCATGTGTTTATGGCTTTTATCATATTTCCGGCGTTGAGTTTTGACTTGAGTATCGCCTTGAATCTCTGTATATATTCTTTCCTGATCGTTTTCTTCATCTCTTGGTGTTGTATATCCCCTCCTTCCATTACTCCCAGGTATTTGTATCCCGTCTCATCTATGTTTTAACGTTGTTTCCATCTGGTAGCTTTATCCTTTCAGTCCTTGTTACTTTGCCCTTTTGTATGTTGACTAAGGCACATTTTTCTATTCCAAACTCAATCCTGATGTCCCCAGATACAATCCTTACAGTCTGGATTAGGGTATCTATTTCCTTGATGCTCTTATTGTTTTCATTTTTATTTTTCAACTTTTATATTTATAATTTTTATTTTAATTACCAAAGTTATTACTATTATTTTTATTATTTTTGTATCCATTCTTATTTTTAAGATTTTATTAATATTTTTACCATTTTTTTTATTTTTATTTTTACTTTTTTTAAATTTTATAATTTAATTTTCATTATTATTATTATTATTATCATTTCTATTTTTTATGCACATTATATTTATTTTTATTAATAATTTCTTATATTTTTTTTATTTTTATTATTATAATTGTTTGTACTTATTTTATTTCTTAATTTTTCATTTATATTACTATTATTTTTACTTATATTTTATTTATATTTTTATTTGATTATTTTCTTAGTTTTATGTTTATTAGTATCATTTTATTGTTCTCATTATTATTTTTATTTTATTTTTATAATTATTATTGTTATTAGTATTGTTTTTATTTTATATATATTATATTTTTATTTTTATTATTATTATTTATATTTTCCTATTTATTTCACATTTCATTATTTTCATTTTTAATATTTTAATACTTTTAAATTTATATATATATATATATATATATATATATATATATATATATATATATATATATATATAATTATTTTTAAATTTTATCTGTAATTTATTATTTGTATTTTTGTTTTGAATTTGTATTATTATTACTCTATTAATTTTATTAATATTTTTATTTTTTATTTTTATTTTTTGTTATTTACATTTTTTATGTTTAAATTTATCATTTTATCATTATTAATCTTATTTCCATTATTTTTACTGGCATGTTTATTGTTTAGATTTTGTTTCAAAATTATACTATTATTTTATAGTTTTTATTTCCATTATTATTATTATTTTAATAATAATTTTTAATTTTTTTATTTTACTATTTCTATTTTTATTATTTTATTATTTTCTATATTTATGTTTCTTTATATTTATTTTTATTTATATTTTTATTACATTATTATTTTTATTTCTAGAATTTATTTACTTTTATTTCTTTTATATTAATTTTTATCTTTATTGTTGTTTTTATTATTTTTACTTTTTTTATTTTTTATTTTATTTTGTATATTTATTATTATGTTATTTTTTTCCATTATGATTTCTTTATTCTCTAAATTTTATATAATTATTGTTATTAGTATTGTAGTTATTTTTATTTTTGTTGTATTATTTTATTATTTTTTCCTTTATATTGTTTTTCTTTTTGTTTTCTTATCCTTTTATTTTTATTGTTATTTCATTATTTTTACTTTTATTTTTATTAATGTATTTAAATTTTAATTGTTTTTATATTTTAATTTTATTTTTATTATTTTTTATTATTATTTTAATTATTGCTATTTCCATTTTAATTTTTATTATGATCTTTATTATTTTTATTTTAGAAATTTTTACTGTTATTATCTTCCTCTTATTATTATTGCTAATTATATTTTTATTATTGATATATTTTATTATTTTATTTTTTATTTTCATTTTTCTATTTATTATTTACATTTCGAAATTTATTATTATTATTTTATCATTTGTATTTATAGTTTCATATGTTTATTAATATTTTATTTTTTATTAATATTGTGTTACTTTTATATTTATTGTTTATAGTATTTTGAAATGTTGTTATCATTTTACTAATTTTATATATATTTATATATTTTTATATTTATTTTTTTATTATTTAATTTTTTATTCCTATTTTTTATTTATATATATTATATATATTAATTTCATCTTTATTTTATTAATGTTATTTTATTTATTTTCAATTTCTATTTTCATTTATACTTTTTTATTTTAATTTTTATTAATATTATTTCCTTATTTTTACCTTTATTACAGGAAGTAAACCATTTTCTACACGTGTTGAATTAAAAGTAATTGCTGCCTCAGCTGCAGTAATTTTATAGGCTTATTTTCATAGTTTTGATTTTTTTAGTGTTGCTTAAACAACGCACCGAAGGTTGGCATGTCTAAAATAGTTAATTATTAGAGTCAGTTTTAATTTTATTCAAAGATGCCAGAGGAAGTAGTTAAACATTCGTTGAATAACCCGTGGAGTTTTTCCGGGTTATAATTTCATTCAAAGTCTGGATTCTGTCTATGCCTTAACACTACTTAAACAGGCCAGTAGAGCGCCTATGGAGGCCATTTACACAAGCAGGGCTAAGATCAGTGTATATATTTATGTTTCAATTTTTGCAGATAAAATATATCATAGTTATCAAAGTTTCTCTCTCTCTCTCTCTCTCTCTCTCTCTCTCTCTCTCTCTCTCTCTCTCTCTCTCTCTCTCTCTCTCTCTGTATACTACATATTATTTTACTATTTTTAGCTTTATAATTATAATCATTATTATTATTATCATTATTATTTTGAATTTATATTATCTATTATTATTTTTTTATATTTTTATTTTATTTTTATTATTTTCACTATTCTGTTTATAAATAAAATTTTTATTATCAAAATTACTATATTTTATTATTTTTATTTTTATTATTTTATATCAATTATTATTTTATTTTGAACTCTTATTATTTTTCTATTATTAATTTTATTTATATATTATCATTTTTAGGTATTCTTGTTTTATTTTTTTTAAATATATTATTTTAATTATTATTATTATTTTGTTATTATTATATATTTTTGTTAATATTATTATTTTATTTTAATTATTATTATTTTTTTTAATTTTTCATATGGTTATTATTTATTTATTTTATTGTGTTTTTTATTTTTCATTTTTATAATTTATATAATTATCTTAGTTAATTTATTCTTTATTTTTTAATTTATATTACTTTTACTTTTATCTTATTTTTATATTTATTAATATTATTCTTAATCTGCTGCTTATTATTATTTTATTTTGTTCTATTATTATAGTTATTTTATTATTTTTTTTTATATTTTCATTTTTATTTTTTTATTTTAATTATTATTATTTCAATTTTTTTGTTTGTTTTTATTTTATTTTTTTAAGTTTTTTATGTTTATTTATTTTTTATTTATTTATTTTTTATTAATATAAAATTATTATTATTTTTATTGATTTTATTTGATTTGTTTTTATTTTATTTTTAATATTTTATTTTCATTATTTTATTTTTATGATTTTTTTCGTGTGTTTACTTATTTTTATTATTTTTTATTATCTTTATCTTTATAATTAGTATGATTATTTTAATTAATTTTATTTTTTTTATATTACTACTATTTTTATTATTTTTTGTTGATATTCTCAGTTTTCTGTTTTTTATGTTTTTTATATTATTCTTATTATTATCAATATTTTTATTTTCATTTTTATTTTTATCATTGTTATTAGTATTATTTTTATTTTTATTTTCATTGTATTTTTTTATTTATAATTTATTTATTTCTATTTTTATTATATATATCTTAGTATTATTTCATATATTTTATTCTTTTTTTATTAAGTTTATTTTATTTTGAAGATTTTATTTCAATTTATTATTATTATTTCATTAGTGTTAGTTATTTTTATTTATTTTATTTTTGATATTTTAGTTTAATTATTATTATTATTTTTATTTTATGATTTGTTTTTTTAGATTTTTTCTTGTGCATTATATTGTTTTTATTTTCATTATTATTTTTATTATTTTTTATTTATATAATTTATATTTATATTTTTATTAATTTTATTTATATTTTTTTATTACTTCTATTTTTATTTTCGTATGCTGTAAACAGACCTTCTTTCAAACATTTTTTTTTTAAATCAATGGCAGAATTCACAGAATTGATTTTATACAAAGTTCTTTCAATTCTCCTTATGATTTGTCTTTCTGGCACACTGGTATTACTAAGCAGCTGTAGCAATATTCATCGTGCTGTAGGTCGTCAACGGAATTTGGGCGTGTGTTTTCAAAGGCGACAGGGATCGATCCGGTATTTCTTACGTTTTTCTTCTTTTCTGTTTTTTCCTATAGACATGTTTCAGTCACTTCGTTTGGCCATCATCGGTACGGGATAGCCAAATGCAATGGTCTGTGTCGGATGGATTCGCGCTATTTATTGCATTCGATTGGCTTGATGAGTCTGGTACCTCACTTTTCATTGGGTAATATTTTTGGCGTCACGAGCGATGTCCTCTTCGTGGGCGGAACCTCATTCTTATCGGTGATGGTCCCCTCGAAGGGCGTGCTAGTAGGTCGTCCTCAGGGCGAGAACCTGAGCTTCGATCACCCTCAGGGTTACTAGGGACGTCCTCAGGATGAGAGCTAACGTTCCATCTCTTTATGGGTGTGTGTCCATGTCGAACAATGGGAGATAGCTCTCCTGACGTAGGCGCTGATGGTTGTGCCCTTATAACGTTCGGGGCATTTACTCTCGCCGTTTAGACACATTCCCAGGTTCGTAGGCTTCATGTAGACCTATGTGGCGAACGCACCGTCCTTCTGTTCAACCAGGACGTCAAGAAAGGGAAGACAGCCATCACGGCTATGTTCAATTGTAAAACGTAGACAGCTGTGGGTATGGAAGGCTTATCGTGTCTCCTCGATCTCCCCCATCGTTCCTGCTTGGATGAAGGTGTCATCTATATATCTTTTGTATATAGAAGGCTTCCTGAAGGTCATAAAGACACGCTCATCCACTTTGCCCATATAAAAGTTCGCAAATAGGTCCCCCGAGGGGGAATACCATCGCTACAACGTCAATTTGTAAGTACATATGGCCCTGGTGGTTAATGAAGGGGGCAGCCTTCTTGATGCATATTTCTAGCTGGAAATATGCACCAAGAATTTTTTTACCGATGAAATATGATATCAAGCACATTCTCTCTCTCTCTCTCTCCTCTCTCTCTCTCTCTCTCTCTCTCTCTCTCTCTCTCTCTCTCTGTTTCCTGGTACTTCTCAATGTTTTCTATTTAATCTGGTGTCCCATGGTATTGCGACATCAATGAGCGATACTTTCTTCTTAATGTTGTCAATCAACGTCACGTCTGGTATATTGACACGCGTTACCCTTTGTTTTCTGATACCTATCACTAAACTCCTCCCCATTTATTCTGCTCGTTTACTTTCAGTTGTCAATGAGGGAAGGCGGTCTATTTATCTATGTATACATTTTAACATTGTTAAATTATGGAGTCTTGTGCCACATAAATCAGGAAAACATAAGGAAAATTTTAGATTTTCATTGATTTCCAAGAGATTTTTGGTATGTGACGTCATATCTGTAGTATGACGTCATTATCCGTTTAGCAAATTTCAATTACAACTAGAATTATCATTAAGCAGAGATTTCTTTGAAGAATTACAATTACAGTTACCTTAAGAATGTCTAATGAATAACATTTCAATTAAATTACAATTACTATAAACCTTCCTTCATCGCACAGCCGCCCAGGTGTAAAGGGGGCGTGTCCTAGGCAGGCGAGAGATGACAAGCCGATTTCCTTCGCTCCAGATGCAACCACCTTACTTATGCCCATTTTTATTTTTATTATTTTGTTATTTTGTCATTTTTTTTATTTTTAGGTTCATAATTTTTATTTTATTACCTACGTTATTACTATTATTTTTATTATTTTTGTATCCATTATTGTTTTTAAGATTTTCGTTATTACTATTTTTTAAATTTTATTTGTATTCTTAGTGTTTTTTATTTTTATTATTTTTAATTTATTTTTATTTTTATTTATTATTTCACTTTAATTATAATAATTATTATTTCTATTTTTTATTTTTGTTTTATGCATATATTTTTTTTTTTATTATTATTTTTTCATTTTTATAATTTATATAATTATTTTTACTAATTTAATTCTTTAATTTTTATATATATTAGAATTATTTATACTTATATTTTATTTATATTTTTTATTGATATTGTTCCTAATTTATGTTTTTTTAGTATCATTTTATTGTTCTCATTAGTATTTTCATTTTATTTTTTTATTTATTATTTGTTATTTTTATTTTGTATTTAATTTTTTTCTATTTTTTATTCTAGTATTTATATTTTCCTATTTATTTTATTTTATTATTTTTATTTTTTTAATAGTTAATTTTAGTTTTTAAATTATTAATATATATTTTACAATTTTTATCTTATTCTAATTTTTTTTTATTTATTTTACTCTATTTTTTTTTGTTTCTATTTTGAATTTATATTATTATTACTTTATTAATTTTACTCACATTTTTATTATTTTTATTTTTTTTTTATCATATATATTTTTATTTGTAGTATTATTTTATTATTTTATCACTATTAATTTTATTTTCATTATTTTTAGTGACATGTTCATTATTTCGATTTTTATTTTCAAAAATTTTCAAAATTACTACTATTATTTTATAGTTCTTATTTTCATTATTTTTATCTAAATTCTTATTATTTATATTTTGAATTTTTATTATTATTTTATTAATATTTGTTTTTATTATTTTTTCATTCCAAATATTTTTATTTATTTTTTTTTATTGTTATATTTGTTTCTTATATGTATGTTCATTTTTATTTTTATTATTTTATTATTTTTATTTTATATTTTTACTTTTATTTTATTTTATTTTCTTTTATCATATATATATATATATATTTTTTTTTTATGATATTTTTTTGTATATTTATTTTTTTTTCATAATTATTTCTTTATCTTAAGTTTGTATTATTATTACTTTTTTTTTATTTTATTTATATATTATTATTATTTTTTTAATTCATATTTTTATTTATAGTATTATTTTATTATTTTATCATTATTCATTTTATTTTCATTATTTTACTGATGTTTTTTTATTATTTTTATTTTCAAAAATTACTACTATTATTTTATAGTTTTTATTTACATTATTTTTCTTAAGTTTGTATTATTATTACTTTTTTTTAATTTTACTTATATTATTATTATTATTATTTTTTTTTAATTCATATTTTATTTATAGTATTATTTTATTATTTTTATCATTATTCATTTTATTTTCATTATTTTTACTGATGCTTTTATTATTTTTTATTTTATTTTCAAAATTTCTACTATTATTTTATAGTTTTTATTTACATTATTTTTATATAAATAATTGTTTCTTATATAAAATTTTTATTTTTGTTTATATTTTTATATCATTTTTATTTTTTTATAATTTTTATTTGATTTTTATTACATTTATATTCATTATTATCTTTTTTATTATTATTATTTTTACTTTCTTTTATTTTGATTTTTATCGATATTTTTTTATTTTTTATTATTTTATTTTTTCATTATTTTTTTTATTCTAAATTTGTATTATTATACGTTCTTAATTTTACTTATAGTGTTTCTATTATTATTTTTATCATTTATATTTTTATTTGTAGTATTCTTTTATTATTTTATCATTATTAATTTTATTTTCATTATATTTACTGACATTTTTATTATTTTTATTTTAATTTTCAAAATTACTAGTTTTTTTATATTTTTTATATTATTTTTATATTAATTCTTATATTATTATTTTGAATTTTTATTATATTTCATTAATATTATTTTTTATTATTTTTATTGTAATATTTTTATTTTGTATTTTCATTTTTATTGTTTATATTTATATTTCTTATATGTATCTTTATTTTTATTAATGTTATTTATTTATATAATTTTGTTTTATTTTATTTTTTTAATTTTTATTTGTTTCTTCTTGTTTTCTTTATTATTATTTCATTATATTTACTTTTATTTTATTAATTTATTTTCAATTTAATTATTATTATTTTTTTATTTTTATTTTTCATCATTATTATTTTTTATGTTATATATTTTATTTTTATTTTTACTATTTCCATTTCCTTATTATTAATTTTACAAAAAAATTTTACTATTATAAACTTCCTCTTATTATTATTATTACTTAATCTTTTATTATATTATATATTATTTTAATTTTTTGTTTATATTACTATTTCTTTTCGAATTATATTTTATTTTATTATTTGAAAATTTTATTATATGATTTATAGTATATATTAGTTTATATATATATATTATTATATTAATTTTTTTTTAAACTTTTATTATTATATTTATTGTTTTTATTTTCAAATGTTATTATTATCATTTTACTAATTGTATTTAGATTTATATATTTATATATATTTGTGTGTAAATTTATATATATATATATTATATATTTTTCATTCCTTTTTTGTTTTTTATATATTTATATTTATTAATTTCATATTTATTTTATTAGTATGATTTTATTTATATTTAATTTTTATTATTTTTTTTTACTTTTTTATTTTAATTTTTAATATTTCATTATTTTTACCTTTATTCCCGAAGAAACCATCTTTTAAACGTGTTAAATTAAAAGTAATTGCTGCCTCAGCTGCAGTAATTTCATATAGGCCTATTTTCATAGTTATGATTTTCTCAGTGTTGCTTAAACTGCTGAACAGTGTACCGCATGTCTAAAATAGGTAATTATGGGAGTCAATTTTAATTATATTCAAAGATGACAGATGCTGTTGTTAAACATTCGTTGTATAAATCGTAGGGTTTTTCCTGGTTACATTTTTATTCGAAGTCTGGATTATGAATATTCCTTGACATTACTTAAACATGCTAGTAGAGCGCCTATGGAGGTTGTTTACACATGCAGGGTCAAGATCAGTGTATATATTTATATTTAAATTTCTACAGATAAAATATGATACACAGTCATCTCTCTTTCTCTCTCTTAATAGTTATTTTATTTTGATTATTATTATTATTTTTATCTTTAAAATTTTTTAAATTTTATTTTTATTACTGTTTCTTGTTTTTTTATATTTTTATAATTTATATAATTATTTTTGTTTTTTAGTTTTTTATAATAATTTTATTTTTACTTTTATCTGATTTTTATTTTTATTGATTTTATTCTTAGTTATCTGCTAATTATTATTATTATTATTATTATTATTATTATTATTATTATTATTATTATTATTATTATTATTTTATTGTTCTAATTATAATTTTTTTATAATTATTACAACGATTAGTATTGTTTTATTTTTATTTCCAGTATATTTATTTATTATTTTTATTTTTATTTTTATTTTCATTTTTATTATTTATACTTTACTTATTATTATTTCATTTATTTTTCATTTTGTTCTTATTAAACTTATTTTTGTTTCAATTATTTTCATTCTAATTTATTATTATTTAATTAGTTTTATTTTTTTTTATTATATTTTTTTTATTTAATGTTATTTCATTTTTATTATTATTATTTTTATTTTCATTATTTGTATTTGCTTTTTATTCTTATTTTTAATACTATTTTATTTTCATTATTGTATTTTTATGATTTTTTCATGTGCATTATATTTATTTTTATAATACTTTTTATTTTTATAATTTATATAATTATTTTTATTAATTTTATTTTATTTGTATTTATATTCCTTCTATTTTTATTATTTTTTATTGATATTATTTTATATTAATCTCATTATTATTGTTAGTTTTATTTTCATTTTTATTTGTGTTGTTATTATTATTTATTATGTTTATTTTTATTATATTTTATTTATTTTATGTATTTAGGTTTATTTTTTTTTTTAGGTTTATTTATATTTCACTCATTATTTCATTATTTATTTTATTTATAGTTATTTATTTTATTTTAAATAATTTTATTTCAATTTATTATTATTTTATTACTGTTTGTTATTTTTATATTATTGTTTTTATTTTTAACATTTTATTTTAATTATTAATATTTTGATTATTATTATTTTTACATATATTTTTAATATAATTTTATTTTATTTTTATAATTTATACCATTATGTTTATCAATTTTATTTATATACTTTTATTTTTATTACTACTATTTTTATTTGTGTATATTTGTAAACAGACCTTCTTTCAAACATTTTTCATTAAAAACAATAACAGATTTCACAGAATTGATTTTATACAAAATACTTTCAATTCTCCTTATGATTTGTCTTTCTGGCACATTGATATTACTAATCAGCTGTCCAATATTCATCTTGCTGTAGGTCGTCAACGGAATTTGGGCGTGTGTTTTCAAAGGCGACGGAGTATCAGGGACAGGCTGGGGGTCGGCAATGGGTAATTTAGGTGTCTCCAGGGTCAGGAACAGGCCGTAGTCGTCAGGGGTCGATCCGGTATCTCTTACGTTTTCTTCTTTTCTGGTTTTTCCTATAGGCGTCCACATGTTTCTGCCACCTCGTTTGGCCATCATCGGGACGGAATAGCTAAGAGCATTGGTCTATGTTGGATGAATTTGCGCTATTTATTGCCTTCGAGTGTTTTGAGGAGTCTGGTACCTCACTTCACATTGGGCAATACCTGTGGCGTCCCGAGCGATGTCCTCTTCGTGGGCGAAACCTCATTTTTATCGGTGATGGTCCCCTCGAAGGGCTTGCTACTAGGTCGTCCTCAGGGCGACAGCCTGAGCTTTGATCACCCTCAGGGTTAGTAGGGATGTCCTCAGGATTAGAGCTAACGCTTCTATCATCATCTGGATCCCTCTGGTGCAATGGTCGTTGTGGGGCGTTGTCTGGTGCTCTCCTGACGGCGGTGCGGTGGTGAGGAGGAAGGTCTCCTGTGTGACGTTCATACTGGGCTTCTCCCTCACGATGGGCAGCGCTTCTAAGATTCGCAAACGACGTACATCGGTTGCTTGGTCAATAACCTCAAAGTTACCGACGATGTCGTAGCGGTGGATTTTTTTATCATGTGCAGTCCTTGCATGATTGAATATCGTTCCTTCCTACGAGTGACAGAAGATCCTCTTAGAGAGGCGCATTGACGTCATCCAGATGTAGTTCCGAGGCATCCTCGGATTGGGCACATATCTGTAGATGACGTCGTCTTCTTCCAGGGATCCTGGGACGGTGCAGGGTTATTCTTTATAATAAGACTCGTGTCTTCTTACTCTTATAGAATATGATCAAGTAGACGTTCTGGATGCTGCGGTTGGTGTGTCCGTTGTTCACTAGGACCTGGGCTGCGCGTTCCATCTCCTTATGGGTGTGTGTCCATGTCGAACAATGGGAGATAGCTCTCCTGACGTAGGCGCTGATGGTTGTGCCTTTATAACGTTCAGGGCATTTACTCTCACCGTTTAGACACATTCCCAGGTTCATAGGCTTCGTGTAGACCCTTATGGCGAACGCACCCTCCTGTTCAACCTGGACGTCCAGAAAGGGAAGGCGGCCATCACGGCTATGTTCAATGGTAAAATGTAGACTGCTGTGGGTATGGAAGGCTTATCGTGTCTCCTCGATCTCCCCCATCGACCCTGCTTGGATGAAGGTGTCATTTATATATCTTACGTTTATAGGAGGCTTCTTTATGCTCATAAAGACACGCTCCTCCCCTCTGCCCATATAAAAGTTCGCAAACAGGACCCCGAGTGGGTACCCCATCGCTACACCGTCGATTTGTAAGTACATATGGCCCTGGTGGTTAATGAACGGGACCTTCTTGGTGCATATTTCTCTCTCTCTCTCTCTCTCTCTCTCTCTCTCTCTCTCTCTCTCTCTCTCTCCTGATACTTCTCAATCTTTTTCCTTCTACTCTGGTGTCCCATGGTATTGCGACGTCAATGAGTGACACTTTCTTCTTAATGTTGTCAATCAACGTCACGTCTGGTCTATTGACATGCATTACTCTGTGTTCTGATACCTCAGTCCCCGAGGAAATTTGCTTGATCGTTTTTAATCACTCCGCTCCTCTCCATTTATTCTGCTCGTCTACTTTCAGTTTTCAAAGAGGGAAGGCGGTCTTTTTAACTATGTTGACATTTTAACATAGTTAAATTATGGAGTTTTGTGCCACATAAATCAGGAAAACAAGGAAATATTTAGATTCTCATTGATATCCAAGAAATATTTATTATTCCAAGAAATTATTATTAAGCAGACATTTCTTTGAAGAATTACAATTACAGTTACCTTAAGAATGTGTAATGAAAAACATTTCAATTAAATTACAATTACTACAAGGCTTCCTTCATCGCACAGCCGCCCAGGTGTAAAGGGGGCGTGGCCTAGGCAGGCAAGATTTCCTCCTCTCTAGATGCAACCACCTTACTTATGCCCACCTTTGATATATACCAGCATGCGCTTGTGTAAGAGACTCCTGCCACGCCCAGGAGGGGGCTATAAAGAACCACTGCGGCACCAAACATCAGGAGACTTCTTTTACAGATGTTCAGTAAAGTACACAAAGAAGCTCCTGGGATATTGAGTGGGGATGACACTACCTCTCATTCTAGATACCTTGGTTCTTGGAGAACTGTAGGATTGGTCTGGAGGTATGTAAGGAAGGGCGGGAACCCTGGGACTGTGAAAAGGTAGGAGGAGGAGGCTTAAAATCTTGTCTTAGCAGGACGGTATAACCTCCATTGTACATACCTTAGAGCGGTGAGGTCGGGTGACTCTCGACCAGACAGTAGGCAAAAACATCTTAACATGGTTGAGGCCTTTCCTTTGTGACGAATTGGTGCCTGTCAACCTGAGCTCCTTAAGGAATATTTTTTATTGTTTTTATTTTCATTTTTGGGTCCATCTTCCGTAGTACTTTTGTCATGTGAGTCTTGGCTACTACGAAGAGTAGTGGGAACAGTGATTCATCTTGAAAGATCCCTCTCCTGATGTTAACCCCTCTTAGTCTTATCCCAGAGGTTGTAAATACTGTATTCCAGTTGCCCATTGTATTTATGATAATGCTGATGGTGCTTTCCTCTGCGCTATATATGTTTAAGGATTCTAACAGCCAGGTATGTCGAAGGCTTTCTTGTAGTCGATCCATGCCATGCTTAGGTTGGTTTTCCTTCTCTCACTATTCATCTTTACTATTTTCTATTATTGGAGCTGGTCTTTTGTGCCCCTGCACTTCCTTCTGCAGCCTTTCTGTGGGCGGGGAGTGGTGTTTGCCTCCTCTAGGTAATTTTACCGCCTTTCACTGATGATACCTGTTAGAAACTTCCACATTATTATTATTATTATTATTATTATTATTATTATTATTATTATTATTATTATTATTATTATTCTGAAGATGAACCCTATTTATATGGAACGAGCCCACAAGGGTGGTCTTTGATTCCCAATTTAGGCTTCCAAAGAATATGATATTCATTTGAGCGGTGATAGAAGGTAATAGGAAATAAGGAAAGAAGAGAAAACTTACAAAAAATCAATGAACAAATAGATAAAAAGGAAGTAAATTATAAAATACAAGGGTATTTATTATTTATTATTATTATTATTATTATTATTTTATTATTATATTATTATTATGTTATTATTAATTATTAACTCTCTCCATATATGTTTTACGTATCCCATATTTAGATAGAATAAGTTGCTTTATATTTTGAAGTGCAACTTCGTGCATAAATTTCTGAATAGATTTGTATCTAAATTTCCAGACGGGAAACCTTCTCGTCGTTCTCCTTCAGTCCTTCTGTCCGAATATTTTTCAAGCAATTTCCTCGTTCCCTTTCTTTAGTGTGACGTCACAGATTTCAGAGGGAAAAAAAGGAAAAGGAAAAAATGGACGATGAAAAATATTGTTTTTATGTCTTCTGTCGTTTCCTCAAACCCGTGACTGACTCTTGGTTCGTTTTCGTTAACAATTCCATCTCCTGATATTCTTTTCATCTGTTTTGTGCGCGCGCGCGTGTGTGAATATTCAAGCCAGCCTCCAAACATTTTGCATTACAGTTTTCTTTTTTTTAGTCAAGGAGCAAAAGAGAACATAACCTTCCTTTCAGAATGAGGTTGTCTGACATTGAAAAGTATTCAAGAAATATTTTTTGCAATTCTTTGCGACACGTGGTTCGATTTCTCTTAGTTTTTTAAGTTAGTTTTCTCCAAGATGTATGTATATATTCTAAGGAAGTATATATGTAGTATTATGTTGTCTGCATATATATATATATATATATAATATATAATATATATAATATATATATATATAGAATATATATATATATATATATATGCATCTATATATATATATGAGTAGATATATAGTATATATATATATATATATATATGTCTATATATATATCACATATGCATATACTATCTTCATATCTGTATATATAAGTTATATAAAAATATACGTTCATATGCGTGTGTATATATATATATATTTATATCTATATATATATATATATATATATATATATATATCTATATGTGTGTGGTGTGTGTGTGTGTGTGTGTGTATTTATATATATTATATATATATATATATATATATATACATATATATATATATATATATATATATATATATATATATATATATACCATACATATATATATTATATTGGATATATTTATCTATATACACACATACATTATTTTCTCACATCTTTTATTTCTGAATATTTACAAACAAACAGAAGGGAACGTTGACACAAATGCCCCCATTATGTAGAGAGGAAAAAAAAGAGAGACATACATACAAAGAGACAGCCATAAGAAATCTCTTTACTGCTCTGTAAAATGTTAGTCGTGTTTCATACCCTTGAAAATATTGTTGTTAAGTCTTGTTGCAAAAAGATTGGTCTTGACATTTTTCCACTGCTTGCACATAGAGGGTCTAGTGCCTTTTAGGCCGGTACAGTTTTTTTTTTCTTTTCTTTAGACAGTTTGTGTGTCGGATTTGTGTTGTTAGTTTATCGTGTTTTAGCCATGGTTTTTCTCGGTTTAATGTTTTTTGTTGTGTGATATTCTCTCTCTCTCTCTCTCTCTCTCTCTCTCTCTCTCTCTTCAGTTTGTGTGTCGAATGTGTGTTGTTGGTTTATCACGTTTCAACCTCGGTTTTTCTCGGTTTAAGGGTTTGAGATAATGTGATTTTCTCTCTCTCTCTCTCTCTCTCTCTCTCTCTCTCTCTCTCTCTTCAGTTTGTGTATCGAATGTGTGTTGTTTGTTTAGCACGTTTTAACCTCGGTTGTTCTCCGTTTAAGGGTTTTGAAATAATGTGATTTTCTCTCTCTCTCTCTCTCTCTCTCTCTCTCTCTCTCTCTCTCTCTCACGCACAGACTGGAAGTTCTATTCGCTTATCAATTTCAATTGAAATGGTTTCCGTTAGATGTAGCAGCAATACAAGAGAGAGAGAGAGAGAGAGAGAGAGAGAGAGAGAGAGAGAGAGAGAGAGAGAATGTAAACACGTTTCACGCTATCGACTGCATTGCGACATAACCGCTTTTTGCTGAAAATATTAGAGCCAATAGCTTCATGTACAGCAGTACTAAACAGCAGCAATAGTAGTAAACAGATGCAATTGTATGTGTTTATAAAAACAGAGTAAAAACGAAGCCAGACTCAGCTAAAAATAGTCGCCTCCTGATAAGGCAAACGTCGAAAAACCCTCAAAAAGCGAATTCCCACCAACCAATCTTTCTGTTGGCGTCCATGTCTTCCGAATTTCATACAGTCTTTCCCTCCCTTTTTTTATTTCGTTTCCGCTGCAACAGCCTTGAAATATAGATGAAAGAGTTGAAGCTTCTTTTCATTTTTTTCTCTTTCCTTCTTTTTTGACGTTTTCCTTTCTCGTCATATTTTTTTTCTTCCTCCTGAGAGGAGATGGACGATTCTACCCCGATTCTCTGCTTGTTAAGTTTCAGATGTGAAGGAGAATTTTTATGTTCTCTGACTTCGCGGTGACTTACAATATTATCTTTTGTTTGTTGTCTTTCTTTTGTCTTTATATCAGGCGCCCAACTGAGTGATTCGTTCAGGTGAAGTGTCTTTAGTATGAGCGCATGCGGGCGTGAGTTAGTGTTTATTTTTCTTGTGCGGGTGTGGGATTGGTTTGGTAATTTATTAGATATACTTTGATTCGTGATATCTGTAGGGATGAGAGATTTTGTAGCTTTGAGGCAGGTTCTGAAGTGGGACATATTTCTTACACACACACACACACACACACACACACACTCACACCCACACACACACACACACACACATATATATATATATATATATATATATATATATATATATATATATATATATATGTGTGTGTGTGTGTGAAGTGGGACATATTTCTTACACACGCACACACACACACACACATATATATATATATATATATATGTGTGTGTGTGTGTGTGTGTGTGAGAGAGAGAGAGAGAGAGAGAGAGAGAGAAATATGTCACACTTCAGAACCTTGCTCAAAGCTACAGATCTCTTATTCTCACAGATATCACAAATCAAAATATATTCAAAAAGTTACCAAAACAATCCCACACCCACACAAGAAAAAAGAAACACTAACTCACGCGCGCATGCACACATACAAAGGCAATTTACCTGAATGAATCACTCCGGTGGGCGCCTGATAGATAGAAAAAAGACAGACAATAAACAAAAGGTAATATTGTAAGTCACTGCGAAGTCAAACAATATAAATATTCTCCTTCACATTTGAAACTTAATAAAAGCTTCGAGGTAGAATCGTCCATCTCCTCTCAGGAGGAAGAAAAAAATATGACGAAAGAGGCTTAAAAAAGGAAGAGAGAGAAAAAAAGCTTCAACTCTTTCATCTATATTTCAAGGCTTCTGAAGCGAAAACTAAATAAAAAAAGGGAGAGAAAGACTGTATGAAATTCGGAAGACATGGACGTCAACAGAAAGATTGGTTGGTGGGAATTCGCTTTTTGAGATTTTTCGACGTTTGCCTTATCAGGAGGCGACTATTTTTGGCTGAGTCTGCTTTCATTTTTACTCTATTTTTATACGCATATGCAGTTGCAACTGTTTACCATTATTGCTGCGGCTGTTCCTGTGTCTGTTATTGGATCTACTATTTTTAGCGAAAAGCGATTATGGTGCAATGCAGTCGATAGCGTGAAGCGTGTTTACATTCTCTCTCTCTTCTCTCTCTCTCTCTCCTCTCTCTCTCTCTCTCTCTCTCTCGTTGAGAATTAGGTTATAACAGTTATGGAAGCGTTGCCTAGTTATAAAAGAAGAAATATAACAGTGAATGATCAATAGGTTTCTGGAAGAGAGGCAGGGAAAGGCTGAAAAAAGAATAGGAGAGTAGCCATAGAACAGCTATTATAGATTCTATGAATATAACACACATCATCTATCAAACATCTGTGGATTATTTCTGAGTTTCCTTACCGTGTTCGAATGGTGACATATGCACCGGCATACATCCAATCAAGCATTAGTGCTCGATCTATCATACATGTTGTTAATTAGATTTATTAATATAAAAATGTCCAATCCCCAGCAAGCCTGGTTATTATAGTCAGCTAATCTGAATATCATCACTCGCGTGAGTATGTCTTTATCGCCCATTTTCATTTAGCGTAAAACAACAAACTACTGATGAGCTTTTTTTATTCTCTCTTTTAGTTAGTAGAAATAGAAACAACCACTGTGAGGCAAATTCTGGAGCAATTCATTAGGTAAATTCTGGAACAATTCGTGAGGCAAGTGCTTGAATAGTTCATAAAGTAAATGCTGGAACAATTCGTGAGGCAAGTGCTGGAATAGTTCATAAGGTAAATTCTGGAAAATTCGTGAGGCAAGTGCTGGAATAGTTCATAAGGTAAATTCTGGAAAATTCGTGAGGCAAATGCTGGAATAGTTCATAAGGTAAATGCTGGGATAATTCGTGAGGCAAGTGCTGTAATAGTTCATAAGGTAAATTCTGGAACAATTCGTGAGGCAAGTGGTGGAATAGTTCATAAGGTAAATGCTGGAACAACCCGTCAAGTATATACTGGAGCATTTCGCGAGGTGAATAATGGAATAATTCGTGAGGTAAATGCTATAACAAAGCGTGAGGGGAAATGCTGGAACATTTTGCGAGATAAATGCTGGAAAGTTCGTAAGATAGATATATATATATATATATATATATATATATATAGATATATATATATATATATATTATCTTTGTGTGTGCATATGCAGTTCCCCTTAGAGGGATCATCTCCAAGTGTGTTAACTTTCCTACTTTAACCCACCACAGTTGACTGACCACCAGTGACATAAGCTCGCTATTCACCTCAGTGTAGGCACAATAGATATTCCACGAATTGTTACAGCATTTACATCGCAAATTGTTCCAGTATTTTCCCTTACGAATTGTTCCGGAATTTACTAAACGAATTGTTCCAGCTTTTACCTCACGATTTATTCCAGAATTTACCACACGAATTGTTCCTGCATTCCCCTTACGAAATGTCCCAGAATTTACCACACGAATTGTTCCTGCATTCCCCTTACGAAATGTCCCAGAATTTACCACACGAATTGTTCCTGCATTCCCATTACGAAATGTTCCAGAATACCACACAAATGTTCCGATTCCCCTTACGAAATGTTCCAGAATTTACCACACGAATTGTTCCTGCATTCCCCTTACGAAATGTTCCAGAATTTACCACACGAATTGTTCCTGCATTCCCCTTACGAAATGTTCCAGAATTTACCACACGAATTGTTCCTGCATTCCCCTTACGAAATGTTCCAGTTACAACGAATTGTTCCTGCATTCCCCTTACGAAATGTTCCAGAATTTACCACACGAATTGTTCCTGCATTCCCCTTACGAAATGTCCCAGAATTTACCACACGAATTGTTCTCGCATTCCCATTACGAAATGTTCCAGAATTTACCACACGAATTGTTCCTGCAAATTCCAGCAATTACCCCTTACGAATGTCCAGAAATTGTTTACCACACGAATTGTTCCTGCATTCCCCTTACGAAATGTTCCAGAATTTACACACGAATTGTTCCTGCTTCCCTTACGAAAGTTCCGAATTTACCACACGAATTGTTCCTGCTTCCCCTTACGAAAGTTCAGAATTACCACACGATTGTTCCTGCATTCCCCTTACGAAATTGTTCCAGAATTACCACACGAATGTTCTCGAATTCCCATTACGAAAATGTTCCAGAAATTTTCCACACGAATTGTTCCTGCATTCCCCTTACGAAATGTTCCAGAATTTACACACGAATGTTCCTGCGTTCCCTTACGAAAGTTGTCAAAGAATCGATCATTACGATTCCCCTTACGAAATTCTGTCCAGAATTTACCACACGAAATTGTTCCTGCTTCCCTACGAAATGTCCAGATTTACCACACGTTATGTTTCCCCTTCGAAAGTGTTCCAGAATTTACCACACGAATTGTTCTGCATTCCCTCTTACGAAATGTTTCCAAGAATTTTACCACACGAATTGTTCTGCCCATTCCCCTTCCTTTGAAATTGTTCGAAATTTTAACCAACAAGAATTGTTCCTGCAATTTCCTTTTACGAAATGTTAAACCAGGAATTTACCACACGAATTGTTCCCTTCGCCTTTCCCAATTACGAAATGTTCCAGAATTACCACACGAATTGTTCCTGCATTCCCCCTTACGAAATGTTTCCCCAGAATACCCACGAAATTTGTTTCTCCGCCCCAATTCCATTTCGGAATGTTTACCAAAGTTAATTTACACGAATGTCCTTGCAATGCCCCTTTACGAAATGTTCCCCAAAGAATTACCACGAAATGTTCCTGCATTCCCCTTACGAAATGTTCCAGAATTTACCACACGAATTGTTCTCGCATTCCCAATTGACGAAATGTCCCAGAAGTAAACACCACACTTGTTCCTGCAATTCCCCTTTTAAACCGCGAGTTTTTTCCAGAATTTACACGAATTGTTTCAAGCAATTAACCCGTACGAAAGTTTCCCAGAAATTTACACCAACGAATTGTTCCTGCATTCCCCTTAGAAAATGTTCCAGAATTTACCACACGAATTGTTCCGCATTCCCTTACGAAATGTTCCAGAATTTACCACACGAATGTTCCTGCAATTCCCCTTACGAAAGTTCAGAATTTACCACCCCACGAATTGTTCCTGAATTCCCCTTACGAAATGTTCCCCAGGAATTAACCCCACAAACCGATTGTTTCCTTGCATTCCCCTTAACGAAATGTCCAGAATCCCAACACGAATTGATTCCTCATTCCCCTTACGAATGTCCCCAGAATTTTACCACACGATGTGCCTCGCATCCCCATTACGAAATTGTTCCAGAATTTACCACACGAATTGTCTGCATTCCCCTTCGAAATGTCCAGAATTTACCACACGAATTGTTTATTTCGCATTCCCCTTACGAAATGTTCCAGAATTTTACCACAACGAATTTTTTTCCTTTTTCCCCTGCCCCCAATGCCCCTTTTTACCGTAAATGTTCCCCATTAAACCTTTAACAAAAACACGAATTGTTCCTTGCATTCCCCACGAAAAGGTTTCAAGGAATTTACCACACGGAAATTGTTCCTTGCCATTCCCCCCCCTTACGAAAAGTTCCCAGAATTTAACCAACAACGGAATTGTTTCCTTGCCAAATTTCCCTTTACGAAATTGCCCAGTTAATTATACCCCACCACCGAAATTGTTCCGCATTTCCCCTTACGAAAAGTTCCAGAATTTTAAAAACCACACGAATTGTTCCTGCATTTGTAATTACGAAATGTCCAGAATTTACCAACAGAATTGTTTCCTTTGCCGTCCCTTACGAAAATGTCCGAAGAATTTCCACCACACGAAAGTTTTTCCTGCATTTCCCCCATTAGGAAATGTTCCAGAATTTACCAACAACGAATTGTTCCTGGCATTCCCCTTACGAAATGTCCCCAGAAATTTACCAACGGCGAATTTGTTTCCATTTTCCCTTTAACGATTGCATTTCAGATTTATCTCACAATGGTTAAGTGTCTAAATTAATTAACTAAAAGCAAGAACTTCAGAAAGAAGATTCCTAAGTAAATTGTTGCTTTGCGCGAAGTGAAATTGAACGATGAAGGTATATTGTTACTCGACTGATGATATTCTAATTAGATGATTATAATGATCAGGCTTACTGGAGCTTGGACATTTTTATATTAATAAATCTAAATAACCTGACATGTATTATAGACTACGTGTTAATACTTGATTAGATGCATTCCTGTACCTAAGTTACCATTCGAACAAGACAGAGAGACTCAGAAATAATTCCAAGATGTTTGATAGATGATGTTCGTTATATTTATAGAAGTTATAATATCTGTTCTATGGTGACTCTCCTCTTCTTTATTCTACCTTTCACTGTCTCTTTTCCATAAAATTATTTACCATTTCCTGTTATATTTCTCCTTTTATAACTAGACAACTCTTTCATGATTGTTAGAATCTAATTTTGAAAAAGAAAGAGAGAGAGAGAGAGAGAGAGAGAGAGAGAGAGAGAGAGAGAGAGAGCACATCATCTATCTGGTAACCCGGATAATCTTCCACCTTTATTATTAATTAACATGAAAGGTTTTTTTTTTCTCCTCTTTGAAAACACATTAATACAGCTGCTCTTGGCATATCAAAGGCTGTGTATCCCAGGCACTGAATTAGAATGAGTTTGCTACTGAGAGGAAAATCAGGGACTTTGGCTTTGAATAAATATGTAAATTTAAATCTCAGTCGTTGAGGCGGCTTCCACACGGGTTGAGATACACGCTGTTTTAAAAGACTCTCTCTCTCTCTCTCTCGTCTTACCTTTCAGTCTATTTGTTTTTCTTTGTGCTCATACACGAAGGAAAGAGAAACATCACATTATAATCTCTCTCTCTCTCTCTCTCTCTCTCTCTCTCTCTGTAGTCCACACGCAAGGGAAAAAACATTACTACATAACCTCTCTCTCTCTCTCTCTCTCTCTCTCTCTCTCTCTCTCTCTCTCTCTCTCTCTTAGCTTTGGAGGTGATACAGAGATTGAGTGTGAATGCATTTAAATGCACATGTATATTTGCGTAAAGAATGTTGAGAATGACTTTTACCTTAATGTAGACGTTAATATTGTTCTAATGTTTTCTCTTATTCATATTTTTTAGTACAAAATTCTCTCGTTTAAGTCTTCTGAATGTACTTCAGTCTTTTCATGTAGAACCGTAGAGATGTTCCTCGATGTATTTTCAGTTTTTGAGGAAATCTTCCGTGATAAATTGATAGGATCTCTCTCTCTCTCTCTCTTGCTGTCCATAGAAGATCGAACTTATTCCTTTCCTCTGTGTTTTTCCTAGTATCTAGTGAGGAAATATATAGTCTCTCTCTCTCTCTCTCTCTCTCTCTCTCTCTCTCTCTCTCTCTCTCTCTCTCTCTCTTTGCTTTCGTCAATTTATCTTTTGTAGGTTAATTAATTAGAACCTTTTCCTAGTTCCTGTATATTAAAGTGGTTTTCAGATCTGTGGTTTATCGCTCTTTGGTTTACAGATCTGTAATTTCCAGCTTTGTGGTTTACTGGTCTGTGGTTTGTTGCTCTGTGGTCTACAGAATTGCGGTTTATCGCTTTATGGTTGACATACCTATGGTTTATATGTAAGTGGTTTATTGCTCTGTAGTTTACAGGGCAATGGTTTATTGTTCTTTAGTTTACAGGGCAATGGTTTATTGCTCTTTAGTGTACAGAACTGTGATTTACAGATCGGTGGTTTACAGACCTCTGGTTTCTATATCTGTGGTTTACGGACCCGTGATTTGCAGGTGTGGTTTACGGACCTGTGATTTACAGGTCTGTGGTTTGCAGACCTGTGATTTACAGGTTTGGTTTACGGACCTGTGATTTACAGGTGTGTGGTTTAGGGAACTGTGATTTACAGGTCTGTGGTTTACAGACCTGTGATTTACAGGTGTCGTTTTCTGGCCTGTGATTTACAGGTGTGTGGTTTACGGACCTGTGATTTACAGATCTGCAGTTTACAGACCATTGGTTTATCGTTCTGTGGTTTACGTCCCTCTGATTTACAGATTTGTGGTTTCCAGATCTGTGGCTTATCGCTCTCTCTCTCTCTCTCTCTCTCTCTCTCTCTCTCTCTCTCTCTCTCTCTCTCTCTCTCTCTACATCGCGTTGACGAAAGGTGGTTTCGCCTTCGCTGTGTTAGTGCTTTGATAAAGCGCCCAGGATTTCTCTTCGCTTTCTCTCGGAGTCTTTGAAGGAAGGAAAAGAACGATAAGGGGAAAAGTATCAACGTCGTGTTCTCGAGGCATCTTATTTGAAACCAGCTGCTTTCATTAACTCTGGAAGCAATTCTTTCTTCCCGGTCGTTTGAAGTCGCTTTTTGATGTTGGCGAAGCTTGCGTCATCCCGGGAGAGAGAGAGAGAGAGAGAGAGAGAGAGAGAGAGAGAGAGGTGGATCCTGATGTTGGAGAAACGATTTGAGAGAGAGAGAGAGAGAGAGAGAGAGAGAATTCATGCAGATGGGCTTCTCATACTTTTATCGAGAAAGAGAAATAACTCACGAAATGTTTGATGTTACTAATTTAACACACTACGTAATTTAGACATTACAAATAATTACAGATAGTAGAAGTGAGAGCTCATGACTTGATCAAACTGAAAACACATGAGGTTGAACCTTGCCATCTAAATTTGAGTAGAATCAAATGTTTTATTTCCAACATTCGTAGATAGCTTCCGCTTTGGTAGATACTTTCGCCAATATCATTCATTATCTGCAACCCCCCCCCCCCCCCCCCCCCCCACCCCCCCCCCCCACACCCCCCCCCCCCCCCCCCATTTACCCTCCTTTTCCCCTCTCCGCTTGTTTCTTTTTACAAAGGAAGGAAACATCTGCTTAAGTAGCCGCATTCTTTCTTCAGAATAATCTGCTTTTCAGTTTATAGCAAGAATCGTATTCCAAAATGATTTCGTTTCTTGCAGAACGACGTGGATTTTGTTGCATTTTAAATCATTCCTTTGTTGTATTTAAATCATGCACTCGTCGTATTTCAAAGAGTGCATTTGTAATTTTTTGAAATAATGCTTTCGTCTTTTGAATCATTCATTGTTTCTTTTATTCCAATTATGCCTTCGTCGTATTTAAAGTGACTTTCTCGTAAAGTTACTTTGTCGTATTTGAAATAATGCCTCCGCTGTATTTGAAATAATGTCTTTTTCGCATTTGAAATAATTTCTTTGTTGTAATAGAAATAATGCCATTTTCGTATTTCACAGAGTGTCTTCGTCGTATCTGAAGTGATGCCTTTGTCGTATTTGAAATAATGTTTTCGCCGTATTTGAAATAATGTCTTTGTCCTATCTGAAATAATGCCATTGTTATACCTGAAATAATACTATCTTGTATTATAAATAATGTCTATCGCGTATCTGAAATAATACCTTTGTCGTATTTCAAAGAGTGCCTTTGTAGTATCTGCAATAATGCCTTTGTCGTATTTGAAATAATACCTTTGTATTTCAAGCTCCTTGGTCGTAATTTTAATAATAGCTTTGTCGTACCTGTCGTGTTTGAAATAATGCCTTTGTCGTATTTAAAATAATTTCCACCTATGACGTTTCCAAAATCAGATCACCTCGTGTGCAAAACATTTTTCTTTACTCGGACAAACATTCCCTTTATTAACGCTCACATCCACGAAGGCTCTAGCTGTTCCTCTTTTTCAAAAGAAGTCGTTTCCCTTTACCCTCTTGGAGTCCTCCCCAACATTTCTTTTTGTAGTTAATTAGCCCCCTTCCTGACAATGATCCCCCTCCTCCTCCTCCACCTCCCTCCTCCTACTCCTCCTCCTCCCCTCCCTCCTCCTCCTCCTCCTCCTCCATTATCAAAATATCGGGTTTTTTTTCACGTGATAGCTTTCCCTTGATTTTCCAAACAAGATCCTGTCTCCTCTGAACTCAGTCTCAACTTTCCCATTTCGGAAAAACGACCGGTGTGCCGAGATATTTCGTATCATTTACAAAATTACCCTCTCTCTCTCTCCTCTCTCTCTCTCTCTCTCTCTCTCTCTCTCTGATTAATTAACTTTTCATCCTTTTATCTAGAATGGCCTTCGTCCCGTTTTCAGAATAAGCCAAATCGTGCTACAAAAAAAAAAAAAAAAAAAAAAAAAATCCGCATGTCCCACCTGACGCCAAATTACCTTATGAACCTCCATTGCACGTAATTTGGCCGGGCATGGTACTCTGCCATTGTTTCAGTTTTAATTTTGAGACTATTTTCATCATTTTAATGTCGGCCTGCAGTCCTAATTATTCCATCATCATCTCAGTTTCAATGTTGGCCTGTTTTCATCTTTTTAATATCGGCCTACACTTCTAATTATCCCTGTCATAATAAGTTCTGAAGTCGCTCGTGGAAGCTGTCGCTTAGAAATTAGAAAAATGAAATCGCTTAGAAAAACAAAATTGCTTAGGGAAACTAGTAAATGGATCTTAATTCACAGAAAAAGGCATTGGCCTACATTCCTAATTATTCCAAATCAAATTTAATGAGTTCTGAAGTCGTTCGTCAGTGCTGTCGTTTAGAATTGGTATGAATAGTGTTGCTTAGGCACATCAGCCAATGGAGATTAATTCACCGAGGAAAGCATAGGCATGCATTCCTAATTATTCCTTATCGAATTTAATAAGTTCTGAAGTCGTTCGTGAAACCGGTCGCTTTGAAATGCGGAAAGCAATGTTGCTTAGTCAATCAACAAATTGAGCTTAATTCACGGAAGAAAGCACAGGCAGTTACACAAGCAAATGCGTACTCAGTTGAAAGAAATAATGAACAGGACTCCTTCGTTCTCCTTGGACAAGGAACAGAGTCGCGGAGACTGTTTCAGCCCTTACGACACCTGTCCTTAATGGAATAAAGATTGAAAGGAATAAACAGCTCCAGCCCCTTTGTGCTTTGTTGCAGGTGAATGCGCGAGATTTAATTACAGTTTAACGATGGGGGTCTTACTGAAGTCATTTGTTTTCCCTGCGCCCAGGGTCCTGTGGAAGTATCATGATTTTTAAGGAAAGATTCGAGAATGTGGCTTTGACTTGGTTATTTTTTCGTGTTATTGTTTTCATTGATTTTTACCTCTCTCTCTCTCTCTCTCTCTCTCTCTCTCTCTCTCTCTCTCTCTCTCTCTCTCTCTCTACTGTGATTAGCTTGTATGAACCTAGGCGCACTTTTTCTCCCAATTAAACTACAGGAAGGGTCATTTGTACTCTTATTTGTTGCGAGAATCAGGCCCACTGATGAAAGCGAGAAATCGATTGATTTCTATAATTGAACGGTGAGCACCATAAAGATCATTAAGGAAGGCTCCTCTTCTTCTTCTTAGATTTTTTTCACAGTCAAGGAAAGACAGAAAACATTTTCTCCCCTCCTCCTGTTTCTCAATTAAGGAGTGGACCAGAGATCGGGGAGAAACGGGGGAGTTCGGTCGGGGAGAAAAAGAATTCACTTGTCTGTGAACTTCTCATCTCTGCCAGATATAGGGACGAAGTATAGAACGAACTTTCTTTTTCGTCTTTTCCCTGAGGTTGAGGTGTTGTTTATCTGTGCCTGTTGTCCTTGAAGATTGGTTGTGAGGAAGGAATATAATTATTAGTGATTGGAAGAAAAGGTCGATTTCGTAGGGACGGTTCTAGGTACATCTGAACTCTCTCCTCTCTCTCTCTCTCTCTCTCTCTCTCTCTCTCTCTCTCTCTCTCTGTTGTAAATTGTCTCATCAGACAAAGCAAAAATTTTATTTTATTTTCATTCTACTTGATTTTCCACCTTATTTTGTTTTGATCATTTCTAATTTCTTCATCTTAGCCATAGCCACAATTATCCTTCTTCCTTTTTGTTTCCTTTAGTTGTCTGGTGGATTATCGCGAATAACTGGCGTTAAAACGCCAATAGTCATCGTCCCCTTCAGTCTTCAGTCACAATCGTGACTCTTGACCTTAAGAATCTCTTATTCCTATTTCCTCAGGGTAGAACATTTCGAAACCGGTCCACTTCTCATGCAGGGAGCAACGACATTTGCCGAACAGCGGCGTTAATATGAAATAAAATCCTCACGCTGTCGAACTTCTCAGTTCCAGAGGTCCTTTATGCTTCACACCGTTGGAGTGAAACAGGCTCCCTGAGGAAGTCGTGCTATTGGATCATCAAAAGTTCAAACGAAGATGCAGTGGCGTTACCACCCTAAAACAATTCCCCTTTTATTTTACTGGTTTATTTGTATTTTTAACGACTAACTTATTAACTAATTAGTTCTTTTTTTTTTTTCTTTTAATAACTGATCTCCTCATTTTTATTTCCTGTTATCTTCTGTTACTTCTTTCAATGAACACCGTATTCTTTGGAAGCTTGTATTTCAAGTAAGTGGCCCCCTTTTGCGGCCTTGTTCCATATGAATAAAGTATATCTTCTGAATAATAATAATAATAATAATAATAATAATAATAATAATAATAGTCTTTCTCTTACTTCTTAATTAGCACCGTATACTTTGGAAACTTGTATTTCAAGTCAGTAGCATCTGTGGGCTTGTTCCACATGAATTGGGGTTTGTCTTTTGAACAACAACAACAACAACAACAACAACAACAACAACAATAATAATAATAGGCTGTCAATTGACTGGTTAAGCAACATTAGGGCTGGTCAGTCGTTGGATGGGTGACCGCTCTTCTCGGCGTTGATTCCTTGGGAAATGATCTTTACCATAATTTCTTCAGTCTACTCAGCTGTAAATGAGTACCTATTCCTGTTGGGGTAGGGTCCAGCTATGGGTTAAATAGCAAAACTCAGCAATGATGGAAAGAAATGAAAGATTAAACGACAACGACGTAAATGGAACCTCTGGCAACAGAGGAGCTTCGTCCGGCAGCCAGGTATTCAGCCCAATTGAAGGGGAAGACGGTCAGGCACTTGGAGGTCGTCATTCAGCAACTGACCACCACAACGACAGTAACCAACAACCAGAGACTGGAGCTACAGAAGCAAACCAGAGGAAGAAATGGACAAGAGAAGAAAATAAGGAAATATGGAGATGCTACATCAGAAGCAACCCGACGGAGAGAGGATATAGAAGAAGGTTGGTGAACATCTAGAATGAGAGGAATAACACCCCCCAAACAGAGCAGAGGCTGGCAGACCAAGTAAGGAACATAAAGGAAAAGAACTGGCTCTCCCCAACAGAAAGAGAGGAATTGAAAAGGGAAATGACACACGGCAACGAATTACCAGAAGACGAACTGAGAGACGATGACAAAGAAGACGACAGGGATTATGAGGTATCAAACAACGACATACGAAGAAACACTGACAAAGTAATAGACAGGACGGAATGGGTAGAAAAGATCAGACAATGGATGAAGCCAGATACAGAGAGAACAAAGATCCCTCCATGAAAGCCTACAACATCAAGAAATTAAGGGAGAAAACAAGTGAGGTCAATGAAATAATGAGACCAATACACACCACCAATATCACAGAAACAAATAACTTGACATATGCAGGAGCAAGATTAGTAGCAGAACTGATGGGATACGAACACCAACACCACCAGCACAACCAACCCAACAGAATCCAAAACTGCAACCTTCTTGGAAAAGGCGCCTGGAAAAGCAAATCATGGTGATGAGATCTGACTTGAGTAAACTGAAAGAGGTGGCAGAAAAAAAGGTTAAGAAGCAAGAAAACAAGGGAGGAACTCAACGAGAAATACAAAGTACAGGAGAGGGGACTAAACAACACAATAGAAGATGTAAAACAGAGGCTTAAGGCCAAAGCACATAAGATCCAACGGTACATGAACAGGAATACGGGATACCAACAGAACAAACTATTCGGAACCAACCAGAAAAGACTATACAGCCAACTAAGAGGGGAAGACAACCACCAAGAAATTCCTGAAGCCGAACCAAGTAAGAGACTCTGGGAAAACATATGGAGCAATCCGGTATCACACAACAAACATCCAACATGGCTCCAGGAAGTCAAGGCTGAAGAAACAGGGAGAATAAAACAAAGATTCACTGACATCACGACAGACACAGTCAGACACCAACTAAAGAAAATGCCAAACTGGAAAGCCCCAGGTCCCGATGAAGTCCATGGATACTGGCTCAAAAACTTCAAGGCCCTACACCCAAGAATAGCAGAACAACTCCAGCATTGTATCACAAATCACCATCCGCCCAAATGGATGACCACAGGAAGAACATCCTTAGTCCAGAAAGACAAGAGTAAGGGAAATATAGCCAGTAACTACAGGCCTATCACCTGCCTACCAATAATGTTGAAGTTACTAACAGGTATCATCAGCGAAAGGCTACACAACTACCTAGACCTAGAGGATACAAACACCATCCCCCATCAACAGAAAGGCTGCAGAAGGAAGTGTAGGGGCACAAAAGACCAGCTCCTGATAGACAAAATGTTAATGAAGAACAGTAAGACAAGGAAAACCAACCTAAGCATGGCATGGATAGACTTTAAGAAAGCCTTCGACATGGTACCACACACATGGCTAATAGAATGCCTGGAAATATATGGGGCAGAGGAAAACACCATCAGCTTCCTCAAAAATACAGTGCGCAACTGGAATACAATACTTACAAGCTCTGGAATAAGACTAGCAGAGGTTAATATGAGGAGAGGGATCTGTTCTGATACCATAGTCCCAGAGGATCTTTGCCTGATCGTTTTCTATCACTCCTTCAGGTTGGTGTTCTTACCACTTATTATTGCAAGGTAGCTGGTGTTTCTTGCACAGGCTCCAGTGGAAGGCTTTTGCTACTGAATCATGCCTCTTTTTGTACTGGTTCTGTGCAAGTGCCGGACATTCGCTTGATATGTGATTTATGGTTTCATTTTTCGCATTGCACTTCCTACATATGGGAGAGATGTTATTTCCATCTATCGTTCTTTGGACATATCTGGTTCTTAGGGCCTGATCTTGTGCCGCTGTTATCATTCCTTCAGTTTCCTTCTTGAGCTCTCCCCTCAGTAGCCATTGCCACGTGTCATCGCTGGCTAGTTCTTTAGTCTGTCTCATGTATTGTCCGTCCATTGGTTTGTTATGCCATTCCTCTGTTCTGCTTGTCTTTCTCCTGTCTCTGTATGTTTCTGGGTCTTCGTCTACTTTTATCAGTCCTTCTTCTCATGCACTCTTGAGCCACTCGTCTTCACTGGTCTTCATATATTGCCCCAGTGCTCTGTTCTCGATGTTGACGCGGTCCTCTATGCTTAGTAGTCCCCTCCCTCTTTCCTTTCGTGTTATGTATAGTCTGTCCGCATTTGCTCATGGGTGTAGTGCTTTGTGTATTGTCATATGTTTCCTCGTTTTCTGGTCTATGCTGCGAAGTTCTGCCTTCGTCCATTCCACTATTCCTGCGCTGTATCTGATTACTGGCACTGCCCATGTGTTTATGGCTTTTAGCATATTTCCGGCGTTGAGTTTTGACTTGAGTATCGCCTTGAGTCTTTGCATATATTCTTTCCTGATCGTGTCCTTCATCTCTTGATGTTTTATATCCCCTCCTTCCATTGTTCCCAGGTATTATTATTATTATTGTTATTATTATTATTACTATTATAATAATAATAATAATAATAATAATAATAATAATAATAATAATAATAATGAAGCATTTCGCCAATACCTCCTTCCCATAAAAGAGATGAGCGAGAGAAAGTCGTGGAAGAAAGCGGAAGACCCCACGCAATATTGTCGTCGCCTTCAGGAGAGGTGAGGAATGCGTGCGGAGCCTAGCCCGGGTACCCAACCCGAGCGCCATAAACCAAAGGAGTGCGGGCAATTTGGGGTATTTCATCACCCCCACTGACACATAAATCAAATAGAAGTTCTGAAAAAGGGGTGGCTGCAGAGTCACCAACCTCTCATGATTATATTATAATCTCTTTGTCTTCACAAAAAGTAATTATTTTGTATATGTGTTTATTTTATTTTTTTATTTTTTATTTCTTTATTTATTTACTTATTTATTAATTTTTTTTGAGGGTTGGTCGATCACAGTCAGCTTATTCGACTGGTTGGTTTTTATAGTGTGGGGTTCCGGCTTGCATCCTGTCTCCTTAGGAGTCCATCACTTTTCTCACTGTGTTCGTTTTTTCTAGTAGCACAATCTTCTGCATGAGAACTGGAGCTACTTCAGCATCTAGTTTTTCCGGGTTCCCTTTCAGGGCTCTTGCGATCGTGCATAGTGTTCCTATTGTTATTATTATTCAGATGATGAACCCTCTTCTTGTAAGCCAAGGACACAGGGGCCACTGACTTCAAATTTGTTCATAGATGTGAACAATATTACTATCCTTTTCCTGTCGCAATCATTATTAATATTATTAGTCCAGAAGGTAACCCCATTCATATAGAACAAGCCAAACCCACATGGGCCACTGACCCAAAATTCAAGCTTTCAAAGAAGTAACAGACTGTAATGGGCAACACAGAAAGAAGATATATCAGGTATAAGAAGAGGAAAATAAATGATCATATTAATATATAAATAGATACAAATCTAAGTAAATCATAATAACAAGGTTCGTTTTTTCCCTTCCCTTTGCTCTCATGCTGGTGTGGTTCTAAGTATGCCGTCGCTGTGGTGGTCTTGTCTATGCGTTTTTCTGTCTGAATTGTAATCTCATTTTTTTCACTTTGGATTCAATAGTTTTCGGTTGAGAACTGATCAGAATAAAAGGCATTTTCCACAGAAAACAATCTGAATAAAATGCAAGAATCACTTTGGAAAATGATCAGGATAAAAGACCAGAATCCCACAATAAAGTGATCAGAATAAAACAACGAGATTCCTTTAGAAAAACTATCCAAATAAAAGCCAAGAATTTCTCTCTCTCTCTCTCCTCTCTCTCTCTCTCTCTCTCTCAAAAAAAAAAAAAAAAAACAAAAAAAAAAAAAAAAAAAAAAAAAGAGTGGTCAGATTCCAACAGAATACTGATCAGGATAAAAGGCTTTTCCCACTTAAAAAATATTAGAATAAAAGACAAGAATCCTTCAGTCAAGTGATCCGATTAAAAACCAAGAATCCCAGAGAAAAACTGTCAATATAAGACAGGAATCCCTTATAAAAACGATCCGAGTAAAAGCCAAGAATACCACAGACCAGTGGCCTGATTCCCACAGAATACTGGTCAGAATAAAACATATTTTCCACAGAAAAATTGTCAGAATTAAAGACAGGAATCCTTTAGAAAAACGGCCCGAATAAAAGACAAGAATCCCACAGAAAAGTGATCAGAATGAAAAAAGGAATCCCCTAGGAAACCGATTTGAATAAAAGCCAAACATCCCGCAGAAAAGTTGTGATTCCCTCAAGATATTGATCATAATGAAAAATATTTCCCACAGAACATTTATCAGAATTATAGACATTTTCCATAACAAAACGATCAAAACAAAAGACGAGAATCCCACAGAAGTACGATCCGAATAAAAGACACGAGTCCCACAGTAAACTGATCAGAACAAATGAGAGGAATCCCATAGGAAAATGATCCTAGTGGAAAACCAAGAGTCCCACAGAAAAGTGGTCAAATTCCCACAGAATACTAAGCTAAAAAAAAAAAAAAAAAAAAAATCCCACGAGAACCGACATATCATGAAAGAAAAAAAAACTATAGAGGAAAAGAAGCATAAGAATCTCGCAATATTGTCGTCACCCGAGCAAAGGAATTGGATCGTTCCGTTCCATCTCGCGAGCCATAAACCGTAAGAGTGGAGACAATTTGAGGCTTTTTCATCACCCCTTATGACACATAAATCTAATACAAGATCTGAAAGGGAGTTACGACCCCGGCCTCGTGCTGTCATATTATATTCTCTCTCTCTCTCTCTCTCTCTCTCTCTCTCTCTCTCTCTCTCTCTCTCTGTCGATCACAAGGTCAGTGATTGACGTAAAGGAAAGTTTTATTCGTGTTTAACGTCATCCTTGTTGGTAAGAGGTGTGTTCCGAGTGCCTGAATTCTTTTTAGAGTCAGTTTATGATGAAGGGAATATTTAATGATAAAAATATGCATCTATTTATATTGCTTCTACGGTTTTTTTTTAATGCATACAAACACCACCATACACGTGCTTTTTTGGGATGTCATTTTTATATACGCACGCACACACACATACATACATACATACATTATATATATATGTGTGTGTGTGTGTATACATACATAAATGCCATCAGTGCACCTCGCGCAGTGTACTGGAGGCATTTGACAGAGTAAACTACCTGAAGCTCTTCCTGAAGCTGCATAAAAGGGGCACACCCCTATATCTAATTAGCATTTTACATTGCTGGTTCTCCACACAGCAATTTTGTGTCAAATGGGGTAACGTATTATCGTACACCTTCGGCTCCCTAAACGGCCTTCGGCAAGGGGGCATTCTCTCTCCATACCTGTTTAATACGTACACAGATGCCTTGAATGTCAAACTGAACTCACTCCCAATCGGATGCGGTGTCAATGAAACAACTATAAACAACCTCTGTTACGCCGACGATATGGTTCTGATTTCCCCATCAGTGCATGGTCTCCAGCGACTCATCGACACTTCCCACCAATATGCAGAGGAATTTGATATAATCTACAACGAAACCAAGACCCAGTGCATGTCGCTGCTCCCGAGATCGCTTAAGCATATTGCAGAACCACAAATTTTCCTCGGAAACCATCGGCTGGAATTTGTGCGCGAATTTCCGTATTTGGGTCACATTATCACCGATGACCTAAAAGATACGGCAGACATTGAACAGAGGCGTCGTAAACTATGTGCAACTGGCAACATGATTGCAAAGAGATTTGCCTTCTGTCACCGAGACGTGAAACTGCTGCTCTTCCGCTCGTACTGCTACAATATCTATGGGTGTTCCCTCTGGACGAACTATACCCGAGAGACCATGAGACGTATCACTGTTGTGCACAATGACATTCTGAGACACCTCACAAACACTCCACGCTACCACTCCGCCACACAGATGTTTTTAGAAAACCACCTGAACAATTTAAAAATCATTGTTAGGAGAACAATGTCCAGTCTGGTAACCGGAGTGAGAAGCAGCAACAACTCGCTCATACAAAGCATCCTAAGGAGTGAAGCAAGAAGAAGATCTAATTTGTGGGAAAGATGGGAAAAAGAGGCCTTTGTCCCCTAAAGGACTTAATCTCTGTATTGGCAAGATGTCATCTGCAGATTTTGTCATAATTATATTTATTGCTGATATTTTATTTTTTTCATTATTACTGTGATTACTATCAAGTTAAAGTTTTTTTTTCTACATTCAGTTTCCGTATTTAGCCCTATGGACCTGACTACTGTAACCACCTAAGGTCTCTAGTTGAAATTTAAGTCATATAATCTGTGCACTAACTGTTATAACTCTCAATGAATTTTTTTTTTCTCGCCAATATTATTACTGTTATTACCAGTATTATGATTACTATCTTTTATGCTACCTCAGCTATTTGGTGGATAAGTGCCGATTACTAATTTTTCTTATCATGTTGTCTCATATATCTAGATTGTGTATGTTACTGTGTATTTTTTATATTCAATGTATATGGTCCTGAGCTGAAATAAAGGATATTATTATTATTATTATTATTATTATTATTATTATTATTATTATTATTATTATTATTATTACTTAAGGGTTTTTGCAGCGTCCCGTCGGCCCCTAGTTGTAACCCCTTTCATTCCTTTTACTGTACCCTCATTCATATTTTCTTTCTTCCATCTTACTTCCAACCTCTCCTAACAATATTAAAACCATTTTACTCAAAATTTCCTTGTATGAGCTGCATGACCTCATAGGTCCCAACGCTTGGCCAATGGCCTAAACTTTATATTCCATTCCATTCCAGAAGCCTTTTTAGTCCCTGAAAGCCTTCACAGCCTCTGGCTCTGGAAGCCTTCACACAGCCTCTAGAAGCCTTCACAGTCTCTATAAGCCTTCACGATCTCTGGAAGCCTTCAATCTGGAAATCTTCACGATCCCTTGAAGCCTTCGGTCTCTAGAAGCCTTCACAGTCTCTGTAAGCCTTCACGATCTCTAGAAGCCTTTACGGTCTCTGTAAGCCTCCACGATCTCTTGAAGCCTTCGGTCTCTAGAAGCCTTCACAGTCTTTGGAAGCCTCCACAGCCTCTGGAAGCCTTCAAAGTCTTGAAGCCTTCAGTCTCTGGAAGCCTTCAGTCTCTAGAAGCCTTCATAGTTTCTAGAAGCCTTCACAATCTCTGGAAGCCTTCACAGTCTCTAGAAGCCTTCATAGTTTCTGGAAGCCTTCACAATCTCTGGAAGCCTTCACAGTCTCTGGAAGCCTTCATAGTTTCTGGAAGTCTTCACAATCTCTGGAAGCCTTCACAGTCTCTAGAAGCCTTCATAGTTTCTAGAAGCCTTCACAATCTCTGGAAGCCTTCACAGTCTCTAGAAGCCTTCATAGTTTCTAGAAGCCTTCACAATCTCTGGAAGCCTTCACAGTCTCTACAAACCTTCATAGTTTCTAGAAGTCTTCACAATCTCTGGAAGCCTTCACAGTCTCTAGAAGCCTTCATAGTTTCTAGAAGCCTTCACAATCTCTGGAAGCCTTCACAGTCTCTAGAAGCCTTCATAGTTTCTAGAAGCCTTCACAATCTCTGGAAGCCTTCACAGTCTCTACAAACCTTCATAGTTTCTGGAAGCCTTCACAATCTCTGGAAGCCTTCACAGTCTCTATAAGCCTTAACAGTTTCTGGGAGCCTTTGGAATCTCCAGAAACCTCTACAGTCTCTGGAAGTCTTCACAGTCTCTGGAATTGGATCTGTCTCGTTGTGTTGAGGCACAAGGTCAGAGTGACTCAGAGCCAACCAGAGCCATTTTGGCGGCCTTTATCATGAACAAGCGTAATGCCCAATGTTCGGAAACGGTACAAGTCCTCTTGCCTTTGAGGCTCTCTTGTTGAGAATGCCAGTGAATCATGAAATTGAAGAAGATAACGATTTTGTCGAGTCGGTGGGAAAATTCTCTCTCTCTCTCTCTCTCTCTCTCTCTCTCTCTCTCTCTCTCTCTCTCTCTCTCTCCTTTCAACTTCTTGTGAAGCGAAGATGCAAAGTATCATTAGCAAACCAGATCAGTCTGCAATTGATAGGCTTGTCGCGTATATTCTCCCTTTGTTTATAAGGCAGTTGAGTTGACAGTATCTTCATCTATAAAGAGAGAGAGAGAGAGAGAGAGAGAGAGAGAGAGACTCATTCTTATGTGCTAGGAATTGGAGGACGATTTAACCTTCAATATTTTATGTCAAATCGAAGACCGTGGTTTCCATAATATAGCTATATCGTCCGTTCCAGGTGGGACCTGTTGAACTAAAGTTGTATTAAATATTTACTCGGGTAAAACGGTGAACATGAGACCGTGAGGATTTTCCCGAAACTGCTTTAGTGTTTATTGGTGTAGAAATATTCTAATTCGTATAATAGCCTAATTTAATTCTTTTTTTTACTTTTAGCAGAATTTTATCTTTGTTGTGTTTCGTTGTTTTTCTTTATTTATGGACGATCTGGTCTTCATTTGTGCCTGACTTTGTTTTGTTACGTTGTTGTTCCTTATTTATGGACGATCTGATCTTCATTTGTGCCTGACTTTTCGCTTGAAATGACCAAATAAACTTCTATCCCTATTTTGCGTCATTTGTGGTAGTATGTCTCTGTTCCGTAGCTGTCATCCTTATCATCTGGATGGTCTATCTATCCTCTTTATTGCCGCTTTATGCCTTTTCGCTTACTCGGGGAGTAAGCCTACAAACTACTTTGCTGTTCTTTTTCTTGATGAGGGATAAAAAAGCCTAAAAATGTCTGAAAAATGTTTCGTGTTGTGTTAAAGCTACAAGAATTTTAGGATAGGACATTTGTGATTTAATTATTAGAATGAAAATGTAAAAGATAAATAATTTGCATGTTAAACAGTACAGAAAAATTATTTCTAATAAAATGTAGCTTATTTATTTTAATTTTCGTTCCTGAAATAAAGCGCCATTTGACCGGAGATTTTAGCATGTGCCCTGAGAGAGCTGGAGGTCGGATCACGCCTTGTTGATTGAAAGATTTTCCCACAAAATCCGGAAAAACTTCTCTGTCCTTGGATTCTAAGGAATGAATCTCAGCTGTTATTTCGTAATTTCCGAGGGATTTCACTCATTGCACAGTTGTCAAAACAGTTGAGAAATCATTAATTTCTTTTTACTTCTATTTCCACCCCTCCCCCTGCCACATTTCCCTCCTCCCCCTTTTATTCTTTCTCTCTCATTCTCCCTCATTCTTCCCTCTTCCAGTCTCTCTATCCGACTCTCCCTCTCCCATGTACCCCTCTCTCATTCTCTCATTCTCCCTTCTTCCATTCTCTCTCTCTCTCTCTCTCTCTCTCTCTCTCTCTCTTTCTCTACTCATCGCTCTCATCTTCCACTCTTCATTCTTCATTCTCTCTCTCTCTCTCTCTCTCTCTCTCAAGAGAACTCGCTTTAAAGACTCGACCGCTGTTTTATAGATGTAAGTAGGCCTTTTCTCGTAAGGCGCTGGTCAAGAGTCCTCCCGCGAGCTCCTACAAGTAAGTAGGATCCTTGATAACAGACCTTGAGAAGGAATGAAGAGCTCTCTCTCTCTCTCTCTCTCTCTCTCTCTCTCTCTCTCTCTCTCTCTCTCAGCATTTTCTACGAGAGTGAAAAGGACTAGAAAAGAATCCGGCGAGGTCTCTCTCTTTTCACCAAGAGGTCGAAGTCAGAAGGAGGCTTTCTGGTAAGGAGGTTTGGAGAGAGAGAGAGAGAGAGAGAGAGAGAGAGAGAGAGAGAGAAATAAAATCAGCAAGCATTTTCAATTTTTCTTTACACCAGAATCTTTCAAGTAAGTCCTGACAATTTCAAAGACTCCATGTCATATTGAGAGAGAGAGAGAGAGAGAGAGAGAGAGAGAGAGAGAGAGAGAGAGAGAGAGAGAGAGAGAGAGAGACTGTGCATCTTTGTTATTCTGCAACTGCAGAATTACTCCATATATTTGTCTAGTTAGAATGAACACCCTATTCTTTGAAGGCTTCTTGAATTTCAAGCCAGTGGCCCCTTTGGTGGGCTTATTCCATATGAATAGGGTTCATCTTCTGAATAATAATAATGATAATAATAATAATAATAATAATAATAATAATAATAATAATAATAATAATAATAATAATAATAATAATAATAATAACAGACTCACTGTAAAATCTTCACATACCATAAATATTCCATTACCGAAAGCGATTTCTTATGTAGTCTCGCATCCTCCCAGTGTTCCCTCTTACGTTTGGGGACTTCAGAGGACCATTACGGATAACGGATGAATTATTGTTTTCTCAAAAAATAGCAGCTTCCTCAGAGAGAGAGAGAGAGAGAGAGAGAGAGAGAGAGAGAGAGAGAGAGAGAGAGAGAGAGAGAGTCTAAAACTTTATTACTTCATTTTCCCTTTATTTATTTAAAGAATATTTCTTTAAATTATTTAAAATTTAGAATACCGTAATACCGTCGATTCTTACACCTTTTGAGAGTGAAACATTCCTAAAAATACAGATTAGGGATACTGGGTTTGATATTGTAAAGGTTTCTATGCGGTTAATTCATTTTCATTTTACCTTGTTTTTATTTGCTTCACTTTCATATAATGTTTGGTTGATATTTTTCTGAGAGGAAAATTACTTGGAAGTTTTTGAAGTGACGGGGAATAATAATAATGATAATATTTTATGAAAAATTATTTTATATTTTTCATATATCTTTGATGGTTATAGGTACTGGCCTTGGTTTCTATACTAATCAATAATAATAATAATAATAATAATAATATTTTTTCCTTTCCCTCACCTCTCCATATCAACAACAACAACAACAACCAAAACAACAACAATAATAATAATAATAATAATAATAATAATAATAATAATAATAATAATAATAATAATAATAATAATAACACCACCGTCACAACCAACCCAACAGAAACCAAAACAGCAACCTCCTTGGAAAAGGCGCCTGGAAAAGCAAATCATGGTGATGAGATCTGACTTGAGTAAACTGAAAGAGATGGCAGAAAAAAGGCTAAGAAGCAAGAAAAAAAGGGAGGAACTCAACGAGAAATACAAAGTACAAGAGAGGGGACTAAACAACACAATAGAAGATGTAAAACAGAGGCTTAAGGCCAAAGCACACAAGATCCAACGGTACATGAACAGGAATAAGGGATACCAACAGAACAAACTATTCGGAACCAACCAGAAAAGACTATACAGCCAACTAAGAGGGGAAGACAACCACCCAGAAATTCCTGAAGCCGAATCAAGTAAGAGACTCTGGGAAAACATATGGAGCAATCCGGTATCACACAACAAACATGCAACATGGCTCCAGGAAGTCAAGGAAGAAGAAACAGGGAGAATAAAACAAAGATTCACAGACATCACGACAGACACAGTCAGACACCAACTAAAGAAAATGCCAAACTGGAAAGCCCCAGGTCTCGATGAAGTCCATGGATACTGGCTCAAAAACTTCAAGGCCCTACACCCACGAATAGCAGAACAACTCCAGCATTGTATCTCAAATCACCAAGCACCCAAATGGATGACCACAGGAAGAACATCCTTAGTACAAAAAGACAAGATAAGGGAAATATAGCCAGTAACTACAGGCCTATCACCTGCCTACCAATAATGGGGAAGTTACTAACAGGTATCATCAGTGAAAGGCTATACAACTACCTAGAGGAGACACACCATCCCCCACCAACAGAAAGGCTGCAGAAGGAAGTGTAGGGGCACAAAAGACCAGCTCCTGATAGACAAAATGGTAATGAAGAACAGTAGGAGGAAGGAAACCAACCTAAGCATGGCATGGATAGACTATAAGAAAGCCTTCGACATGATACCCACACACATGGCTAATAGAATGCCTGAAAATATATGGGGCAGAGGAAAATACCATCAGCTTCTCAAAAATACAATGCGCAACTGGAATACAAATACTTACAAGCTCTGGAAAAAGACTAGCAGAGGTTAATATCAGGAGAGGGATCTTCCAGGGCGACTCACTGTCCCCACTACTCTTCGTAGTAGTAGCCATGATTCCCATGACAAAAGTACTACAGAAGATGGATGCCGGGTACCAACTCAAGAAAAGAGGCAACAAAATCAACCATCTGATGTTCATGGACGACATCAAGCTGTATGGTAAGAGCATCAAGGAAATAGATACCCTAATCCAGACTGTAAGGATTGTATCTGGAGACATCAGGATGGAGTTTGGAATAGAAAAATGCGCCTTAGTCAACATACAAAAAGGCAAAGTAACGAGAACTGAAGGGATAAAGCTACCAGATGGGAGCAACATCAAACACATAGATGAGACAGGATACAAATACCTGGGAATAATGGAAGGAGGAGATATAAAACACCAAGAGATGAAGGACACGATCAGGAAAGAATATATGCAGAGACTCAAGGCGATACTCAAGTCAAAACTCAACGCCGGAAATATGATAAAAGCCATAAACACATGGGCAGTGCCAGTAATCAGATACAGAGCAGGAATAGTGGGATGGACGAAGGCAGAACTCCGCAGCATAGATCAGAAAACCAGGAAACAAATGACAATACACAAAGCACTACACCCAAGAGCAAATACGGACAGACTATACATAACACGAAAGGAAGGAGGGAGAGGACTACTAAGTATAGAGGACTGCGTCAACATCGAAAACAGAGCACTGGGGCAATATCTGAAAGAAAAACCAGTGAAGACGAGTGGCTAAAGAGTGCATGGGAAGAAGGACTAATAAAAGTAGATGAAGACCCAGAAATATACAGAGACAGGGAGAAAGACAGAAAAAGAACAGAGGACTGGCACAACAAACCAATGCACGGACAATACATGAGACAGACTAAAGAACTAGCCAGCGATGACAATTGGCAATGGCTACAGAGGGGAGAGCTAAAGAAGGAAACTGAAGGAATGATAACAGCGGCAACAAGATCAGGCCCTAAGAACCAGATATGTTCAAAGTATGATAGACGGAAATAACATCTCTCCCATATGTAGGAAGTGCAATACGAAAAATGAAACCATAAACCACATAGCAAGTGAATGCCCGGCACTTGCACAGAACCAGTACAAAAAGAGGCATGATTCAGTGGCAAAAGCCCTCCACTGGAGCCTGTGCAAGAAACATCAGCTACCTTGCAGTAATAAGTGGTACGAGCACCCAACCTGAGGGAGTGATAGAAAACGATCAGGCAAAGATCCTCTGGGACTATGGTTATCAGAACGGATAGGGTGATACGTGCAAACAGACCAGACGTGACGTTGATTGACAAAGTCAAGAAGAAAGTATCACTCATTGATGTCGCAATACCATGGGACACCAGAGTTGAAGAGAAAGAGAGGGAAAAAATGGATAAGTATCAAGATCTGAAAATAGAAATAAGAAGGATATGGGATATGCCAGTGGAAATCGTACCCATAATCATAGGAGCACTAGGCACGATCCCAAGATCCCTGAAAAGGAATCTGGAAAAACTAGAGGCTGAAGTAGCTCCGGGCCTCATGCAGAAGAGTGTGATCCTAGAAACGGCACACATAGTAAGAAAAGTGATGGACTCCTAAGGAGGCAGGATGCAACCCGGAATCCCACACTATAAATACCACCCAGTCGAATTGAAGGACTGTGATAGAGCAAAAAAAAAAAAAAAAAAAAAAAAAAAAAAAAATAATAATAATAAGTCGTTCACCTACTCATGCAATTTCTCCTTTCCCTCACTTTTCCTGCCCTCCAATCCTTTCCAAATTGTTTTTCCTCTCCTCTCCCACCTGTTACCTGTTTTCGTTCAAGATGTCCTTCGTTAAGTCGTTGTTATTTTACGGACATAACGAGAGAGTCCCTCTTCGTAAGGCGTCGGTCGGGAGTCCTTCGAGGACCCTCTCCTGGCTTCGTCGAGGTTAAGTAGGATCCTTCATCAGAAACCTTAAGAAGGAGTGAAGGACTCTCGGCGACTCATCACGCCTCGGTGGAGGATGATGGAACGGACGGTACCTACCATTCCAGTCCTCTCCCCGTCTCCCCATTTTGTGTGGAAGGGAAAGGCCTGATAGAGAAACAGACAGGCAGACAGACAGACATACATTTACGTAAGAGGCAGGTCGTTTTCCAAGTTAAAACAGCCAAGTTGAAATAGAAAATATGTGACCGTCCATATTGTTCTTAATTCTGTTGACTGACATGTACCGTGAGACGAATGCTTTCAGAAACACCATATCCGTATCGTTATTAACAGTTAGATGTATTTGTTGTGAAATGCTGTGAAATACTTTGCTTACAGAATTCCATATATAAACATTCCTGTCCAATTACAGTACTGAATAAATTACACAAATGTAATTCTTCTCCCCCTCCGCTTGTTTTGTGGCTCCTAATTCCCCTTTTCTTTCCTTATTTATTGAGTGCTTTATACTTGTAAGGTACGACCCTGGTCGGCGATAGCAGAATAACCTTTCCAGTCCTCTACTCCACACTACCCTCCTCCACCCTCCTCCCCCTCCCCTTATCTTCCTCTTCCCACCTCCTCCTCCTCCCCTTCCTCTTTCCCCTCCCCTTGTCGAACCTTGGTCCTTCTAACCCCCTGACCCTTCCCCGAAGTCTTTTCCTACTACAATTCCTTGATATTTTCCGAAAAAGCTCTTCCTTTCTTTCTCTCTCCTCCTCCTCCTCCTCCTCGTCCTCCTCCTCTTTTGCTTGAGGCACAGAAAAGCGGCAGCAGCACCAGCGCTGTTTACCCGCGCAAGCAGTAAGTGCGCTTTCAGGCAGCATGCATTATGGCAACGAGCGGGGTCGAATCCATAATACTCCCAAGTCAACACGGCTTCAGGGTAAAGACTGGCTCTCTCTCTCTCTCTCTCTCTCTCTCTCTCTCTCTCTCTCTTTCTTCTCCAGTAGGGAGGCAAAGGATTGAGATGCGGTCAGGGGAAGAGATAATGAGAGAGAGGGAGAGAGAGAGAGAGAGAAAGGAGGGGGAGGAAATAAAAGTGAGAGAGAGAGAGAGGGCGGGGGAAATAGAAAGGAAAGAGAGAGATGGAGTGGGGGATAAAAGAGAGAGAGAGAGAGAAGGTGGGGGGGCGGGGGAAGATGGTGAGTTTCCTCCCTTGACTTGATATTCTGACCTTTACATTAGAGCAACAGAAAGGTTATATTCACTCTTGTTGTCCGTTGGCTAATGGCAGGAAGATATATGTACTTGTATATCTTTTTTAAGATTTTAGGTGTTTCCATTTTCTCTATCCTCCTCCTCCTCCTCCTCCTCCTCCTCCTTTCCCGTTTTTCCCTCTCTTTCCAAGTCCCATTAAGTGTGATCTAACTTGCACCGACTTTTCTCCTTCATTCTTTTACGAACTTGAGCATTATATCCTTGTTTACAGTATCATGTTTACTGTGCTTTATCGCACGCTAATACTCTCGGAGAGAGAGAGAGAGAGAGAGAGAGAGAGAGAGAGAGAAGCGTGGCTCGAGTTTTGACGAAGATGTTAACAGAATAAGTTCCTTCACTTTTCCTGCGTCAGTGCATTAGTCTGCCTGCTTGTGAATTCTGAGACGGGATTCTCTCTCTCTCTCTCTCTCTCTCTCTCTCTCTCTCTTTCCGCTTCAGTGACTACGGTGGTCCTTACATGCTTATCACGACCCGGCTCTCATTCTCGTGTCGAGTTATTCGTTTATTATGTGTTGTCGATACTGCCTTTGATTTATTCTGTGACCTTACTTTCCTATCGAATTACTCACGGTTCTTTGGAGCGTCCCTTCGGCCCCTAGCTGCAACCCCTTTCATTCCTTTTACTTTACCTCCGTTCATGTTCTCTTTCTTCTATCGTACTTTCCACCCTATCCTAACAATTATTTCATAGTGCAACTATTTTATATTACATTTCAAGTTCTAATCACTTTTCTATCTAATTTCACCTCAAATATATTAAAAAAAGATTCTGTCTTTGCCCAGGGAAAACACATTCCTTCCTTTACCATCTGTGTGATTATGTGACTCCCTTGGTCAGAGCTGATTTGGGTCACATTGAGACTTGAGAGCTGACAGCAGAGTCAGTCATACGGAAGTCAGTTTTTAATTTATTAGTAATTGTGCAAAAGCTGTATACGCAGAACAACTAACAATGGCAGGTGAATTATGCACGATGTGAAGCACCCCAGTCAAAAAATGTAAAACAGTTTTTTTGATTTGAAATCAGCATGGGGGCCAGCGCCCTCACCCCCAAAATGCATTGCTGCACATTACATTCATAACTTTGAGCAACTAGGTGTTCTGAACAGCAGCACCAATATGCAGTAAATGTGCCTCGCTGTCGAACTTCTCAGTTCCTGAGGTCCAAAAGTTCAAGCGAAGTTGCAATGCATCACTACCCTGTTACAATTCTGCTTGCATTTTAATAATTTGCTTACACGTTTATCTATATATTTATTTATTTATTTATTTTTTCTTTTTGCTTTTTTAGTAAGTGATCACTACATTCTGTATTTCCATTTACTTGCTGTTACTTCTCTGTAATAAACCCCTTATTCTTTGGAAGCTTGAAGTTCCAGTTAATTATTAATGTGTTATTTTTTATTTTTTTATTTCCCTTTACCTCCTGTTACTGCTTTTAAATGAACGCCATATTCTTTGGAAGTTTGAGTTTCAAGTCAATGGCACCTGTGGTGGACTTGCTCCATGTAAATAGGGTTCATCATATAAATAATAACTACGATACTTTAGAATTGGAAGTAGCCTCCAAACTCACTGACGTCACATGACTTCGCATCCATCATTTTCCTTGGACAGAAAAAGCTCAGTCGTGAATCGTAAATTGTAAATTCTCGGTATTCCGTGGACTGCGGGTTACGCTGATTCAATTACGGTTCTTCAAATGGTCGTCCGTCTTGCAGTGAATATCGTATAGCCTGGATTAATGAGGCGAGATGAAATTACAGAGACCTGGAAGAAAAGAAAATGAACGTGTTGCAGGAATTTCAAATGATCTAAGCATATATGTATGTATGTGTATGTGTGTGTATATATATATATATATATATATATATATATATATATATATATATATATATTATATATATATATATATATATATATATATATATATATATATATATATATATATATGTGTGTGTGTGTGTGTGTGTGTGTGTATATGTATTTAAGGCATGTCCATATGCAAGAAGAGAGGAAAATGTACAGAAAAAAATACGGAAAAAAGTATAAATTGAAGGTATTCATAATGATAACTGCACATGCAAGATTAGATGAAGAGCAATTATATGTGAAATCAGCAGGAAACTAAGACACCGCATATATTGAGAGAGAGAGAGAGAGAGAGAGAGAGAGAGAGAGAGAGAGAGCGTACCCAGTATGCAAATGTGGTAACTCACTACTAATTAATTAACTTGCCAACGTCTCCCTCCTTCTTTGGAAGGCAAAAGAAAAGGATCTTGAGTGAGAGAATTAGGTTACAAAACAGGCATTTCACCGCTGTTGCCAAAAGGCCTGATATTCATTCGCTAATGATCGTTTTATGAAGAGGGATGCTCTCTCTCTCTCTCTCTCTCTCTCTCTCTCTCTCTCTCTCTCTCTCTCTCTCTCTCTCTCTCTCTATACAATGCAGATATTGCTAGGTACAGTTAACTTGAATTCGAAAGAGGAACGTAAAGTTTCATAGGTACATAGCTAGATAGATGAATGTAGAGAGAGAGAGAGAGAGAGAGAGAGAGAGAGAGAGAGAGAGAGAGAGAGCATGACCCTTCCGACAAATGTGGCTGGGATGGATGGCAGCCTCGTTCGTCTTTCGGATGTCATCCAAGTGAACAGCTCCTTAGTTCTTGTTGGTCACAGTGTCAGGCAGCCAGAGATTTCTCTCCTTTCTACCACCTCATAAATAATCTCTCTCTCTCTCTCTCTCTCTCTCTCTCTCTCTCTCTCTCTCTCTCCATTTAAGGATATCACTCTTCTCTCAGCCCATCACATATTGCATGTTTATTCCTTTATTCTCTTCTCTCTCTCTCTCTCTCTCTCTCTCTCTCTCTCTCTCTCCTTAGGATACAAACATAGCCTTTCCCATCATATTTCATGAAATCAGCAACAGATGAAGTAACAAATCACCCTCTGATAAAGGATCGGATTCCTCCCCTATTGGTGATGGAGCGGTGATATCTTCCCATCTCTCAACTCCTCTTCAATATCTTCAACCCCTACAATAATCTGTAAACTTTGCGCGTTGTAATTTTAGTGTATTGGGCTCTGCCCTCGTACCGGTTAAGATTGGTTCTTTAATTAGTTGATTCATTTAAACAATTTTTTTATGTTAATGTCGTTTTGCTTATTATATCGATGATTGTTTTCGATTGTTTTCTCGTTTTGTTCATATATGTATGTATACAGATAATCATACATGTATAGATATTATATATACATGTATATACAGTATATACTATATATGTATATTTATATATGTATATATATACATATATATATATATATATATATATACATACATACATACCAGTATGTTACTACGTATATATATGTATATATATACACACTATATAAGTATACATATATATATATATATATATATATATATATATATTGGAAAATAAACGTTAACTAGCACGTAAATATTCCAGGAAAAAACATCTATGATCATCACACATCATTCTTAATTAATTTTTTTTTTTTTTTTACATAAGACATGCTTCTCTCTCTCTCTCTCTCTCTCTCTTCTTGTTTATATTCTCTTACCAAATCGTTACTCCTTATTACCTTTTGGAAGAGAGAGGGTTCTCTCTCTCTCTCTCTCTCTCTCTCTCTCTCTCTCCTCTATTGTTTATACTCTCTTACCTCTTTAAACCTCTCGTTCCAATCCCCTGCCATCAGTTCTGAATCACCGGTCTAATAACGACTTGTCATCACTAACGTCCAATAGAATCGAGTGGGAATGAGTTTCCGCATGAAACGGAGACGGCTCGCTCTCATATAATATAATATATAATTTAAAATTATTATACTTAATACTACATATATGAATATATCTATATATATATATATATATATATATAATGTATGGTTATGTATAGTATGTATATGTCTATCTTTTCAGCATTAATTTCTATAAATTTACTCCGGGTGTTCGAAAAGTTATCGAAAGTTATATCTTGTAGTGGCATTTTATTTGTGAGTGTGTCTGAGTCTGATATATATATATATATATATATATATATATATATATATATATATATATAGTGTGTGTGTGTGGTGTGTATATATATAATATATATATATATATATATATATATATATAGATTATATATTTATATGTAATATGTAATGTGTATGTATGTATGATTATGTTCATATTTGTATGTTCTACAAATATATGTAATTACATATATGTTTGTGTGTGTGTGTTTTTATACATACGTATGTATGTATATATACTTTTAATATGTGTGCAGTGTGTATATGTTTCTAGTTCTGTACTTGCCTTGTTTATGGATCACGTCCGAGAATTAGATGAATTGCAAGACTGTATTGAACTTGAAAAGAGACGGTTGTCGAATCCAAGCCGAGCCAATCTTAAGAGAAACCTAAGTTATTTCACTCCAGTTTCCGAGATATTTCGCTGGATATTGTATCACAGCAAATGTCTTCCAATTCATTTGTAGATTTATCACATAAGCGAGATAAGAAATGGAGAAGGGAAAGTTGGGGTGTTTTATTACAGTTCCACGCCATTATTTATCTCGAATGACGTTGATTCAACTTGCGCTCTGTAATGGAAGGTCTTAGAATTATTGTCTGGTAGAGTCTTCCATACAAACGAGTTCCGTCTCGAGAAGTCGTTTGTAAGTTCAGTTTGTGTGTAGGGCCAATAGTTAGCCTATCCACCTAGCAATGCTGTTAGCATGTGGCATAGAGCAATACTAAATAACAAAGCTTTCTATCAGAACAGTTTGATATATATATATATATATATATATATATATATATACATATATATATATATATATATATATATTTATATATATATATATATATATATATATATATATATATAATCAGTCATATCACATTACCGTGATTCATATACAAATATCGAACTACAAATGTCCTTTAATATCTAATTCTCTCTACCTCGGAATTAATATATTTTCATATATGTTTAACCGAGGGGGAATTTTTATTAAGCGATATAATAGGATGGGCGATCGCCAGGCTCGAACCAGCGAACTCTCAGTCCCAGGACTGGCAGTGAAGCCTAAAACCACTACGCCACCGCAAGAGATATAAGTTCATGCCGCCTCCCAACTGAAATACCTGTCGCACGGTAATGTGATATTACCGTGCGACAGGTATTTTCAGTTGGGAGGCGGCATGAACTTATATCTCTTGCGGTGGCGTAGTGGTTTTAGGCTTCACTGCCAGTCCTGGGACTGAGAGTTCGCTGGTTCGAGCCTGGCGATCGCCATCCTATTATCGCTAATAAAAATTCCCCTCGGTTAAACATATATGAAATATATTAATTCCGAGGTAGAGAGAATTAGATATTAAAGGACATTTGTAGTTCGATATTATATATATATATATATATAGATATATATATATAATATTTATATATATATATATATATATATATATATATATATATAAATGTATATATATAATATCAAATGTTGTGATGGGTATGAAATACGAGGTTAGTATGTAATTCGTATTGGATTACGCCAGATTTTTAGATTGAGTTTGTAACAAGGCATATGGCTATTGTGTGATGTAATGACGAGCCAGTAGATTTACTTATAAGCCTCCATAACGTTTAATTTATTGTCAAATAACTATGATTTATTTGTTTTACCTTTAAAGCTGGAGAAGGTTTTGTGCGTCTAACCACCAGAAATATTTTCTTCTGAGGAGGAACGCAGATCTGTAAAAGTCTACTTTCGGGTGAGTCTCTACAATTTATCGACAATTGTCTCCTTTCCATTACTCTTTTTATCATCTCTTGATTGATTTCTATTAAGTTTTATCCCGAGAGCAAATCAGTTTGGGACGACTTTTTTCCCCCTTCTTTTCTTGGGAGGAGAACTTTCCTTTCGTCATTAACTCAAATCTAATCTGAGCGCATCCTGACGATTTCTATTTTTTCACCCAAAGGGTCTCAGACTTTCTACAATTGGGCTTTTTGTCTAGTCTTGTGTTTCCTTTTCTCGTTGGGGATCGGAGAGTAAAACTGTAGTTAACGTGTATTGCCTTAAATTGGGTTAAGATGATTTAATATAATACAAACTCTTTCGCCCTTATGGGAGTAGCGCCGTCAGTGCACCTCATGCGGTGCACAGTGGGCGTTACTTAGGTTCTGTGCAGCGTCCCTTCGGGCCCTAGCTGCAAAACCTTTCATTCCTTTTACTTTACATCAGTTCATGGGCTCTTTCATCCTTCTTACCTTCCACCCTCTCCTAACAATTGATTCAAAGGTTGGAGCTTTTCAGTCCCCACCTTTAATAGGACGCACGGAATACCATATTTAATTCAGAATAGTTTCCAGTTTTCTGTACCCTGTAGATATACTCTGCCTCCCATCTTACGTTAAGTTGTAGTCTTAGGCGCAAAATACCGTTCCTGTGTTCTTTTTACTTGGAAACAAAACGTTCCGTCATCTATAGTGCCAGTTAACTGGAACAAAGCTTCCAGTCGTCCAATCATCTTTAGTACCATATAACTGCAACAAAGCTTGTAGTCATCCTGTCATCTTAAGTACCATTTAACTGGAACAGAGCTTCCAGTCATCCTGTCATCTTTAGTACCATTTAACTGGAATAGAACATCCAGTCATCCTATCATCTTTAGTGCCTTATAACTGGAACAAAGCTTCCAGTCATCTTGTCATGTTTAGTACCATTTAACTGGAGCAGAACTTCCAGTCATCCTATCCTCTTTAGTACTATTTAACTGGAACAAAGCTTCCAGTCATCCTGTCATCTTTAGTACAATTTAACTGGAACAAAGCTTCCAGTCATCCAATCATCTTTAGTACCATATAACTGGAACAAAGTTTCCAGTCATCCTGTCATCTTAAGTACCATTTAACTGGAACAGAGCTTCCAGTCATCCGGTCTTCTTTAGTACCATTTAACTGGAACAAAGCTTCCAGTCTTCCTCATCTTAGTACAATTTAACTGGAACTAAAGCTTCCAGTCACCAATCTCTTTAGTACCATATAAACTGGAACAAAGTTTCCAGTCTCCTGTCTATCTAAGTACCATTTAACTGGAACAGAGCTTCCAGTCATCCGGTCTTCTTTAGTACCATTTAACTGGAACAAAGCTTCCAGTCTTCCTGTCATCTTTAGTACCATATAACTGGAACAAAGCTTCCAGTCATCCTATCATCTTTAGTACCATTTAACTGGAACAAAACTTCCAGTCATCCTGTCATCTTTAGTGCCATTTAACTGGAACAAAGCTTCTAGTCATCTATAGTACCATCGAGCAGTACAAACTAGATTTTAGGATACCATTTTCTACGGAAGTGTTTAAATGTTTATAGTCTGCCTGAAATGGAAACTTGTACAGTAGAAGGTCTGGTGATTTTTATAACTCGTAGACAACCTCAGCTGCTATTTATTTTATCCAAAATATTTTGGGGAACTCAATTTACATCCAGGGAACTTTTTTCATTAAAGTTACAAAATTAGTTGTTAGAAGGGGAAATATTATCAAAACTTGCAGTTTAAAAGTCTCATAATGATCCCACAGTGGTCGTCGGTCATAGCTGTGGAATATCACTGTGTAGGCCTGGAGTAAAGTTATGTTAACATTCCTGAAACAAAAGACGATCTTCTAGGCCAGATTGCTCTACACAGGAAATGAACAGATTAAGTCTAGGTAGACGAAGTCAGGTCAATTTTACCTAGAACGTAGATCCATGTCCAGTGCTTCTCATGAAGATATTGAGCAAAAACATCTAACGTCAAAAGATTCATTGTAAAACATTTACTTATAAAAACCAAAAGATCGCAATTTTTATGGTTCTCGCCATCGGCCAATAACGGAAAAAGCCAGTTGAATTAGAGAGTGATGATGATGAAAATGAAAACGGTAGTGAGATTGGTTTTCATAAGTGATCTGATGATTGAAATGGGATTAATCTAGCTCGGAGAAAGGCTTCGTTTGTAAGAGAGAGAGAGAGAGAGAGATAGAGAGAGAGAGAGAGAGAAAGAGAGAGAGAGAGCGAGGAATTGTGGTATAGTGAATTGTCGCTATTGTGCCAAATAACGTCAGACTCAACTACACCATCTTAGCTGCCTACGGAATTGATTGTGACGTGATTAGAACGAAAGAAATTATTGATTTAAAACGAGAGAGAGAGAGAGAGAGAGAGAGAGAGAGAGAGAGAGAGAGAGATGCAAAAAACTGAAGGGGTGATGATCAGCGTTATGAAATATTTTATCAACTACTTCGCCAGTGGATTCAAATTTCATACGGTGACATTGTTAAATTCTCTCTCTCTCTCTCAATTTGAAAAGCTATTAGATATGCTACTAGAATACAACATTCAACAAATAAATCACCTGCCAACAAGAAAGGAAAATACTTTAGACCTAGTATTTGTGAACGAGATGAATTATGTTAAAGAAATAATAGTTTATAATGCGAATATTTCAGACCATAATGTCATAGAATTAACAGTTCATTCCAAAGCAAGTGAAAATAGAGATAAGCAAGAAATGAAAAAGTGGGAAGGATATGGAAAATACAACTTCTACAGTAAAAATATAAAATGGTCAGAAATTAATGAAGAATTAAACAAAGATTGGGATAACATTTTCGTAAGTGATGACATAAGGGTAAATACGGAGATATTATATAAAATATTGGAGAAAATAGTGGAAAAATATATACGAAGAAGAAAAGTAAAACATCATTCATGCATACCAAGAGACAGAAGGATCTTGTTCCAGAAAATCAGAAAGTGGAAAAAAGGTCTTGCAAAAGAAAAAAAATGCATGGAAAGATTATAGAACTAAAAAGTAAGATAGAAAATGCAGAACAAAAGATTATACAATCAAAAGAAAATGAAAAACGGGACTTGGAAGAAAAAACCCTATTAAATATCAAGCAAAACCCCAAGCTATTATACTCATATGCGAAGAAGATGAATAAAAGAAGAATAGAAATAGGCCCTCTGAGAATTGAAGGGAGAGTTAACGAATGAAAAAAAGGAAATTTGCAACATACTGGCAGAACGATATAAGAGAGAATTCACCCCTAGAATACTAGATAATGAAGATAATGATATAGAAGTAAGGGTGATGAAAATAGTGAATATTTAGCTGACATAGATATTAATGAAGCTGATATTGTGCAGGCTATTAATGAAATTAAAAATGGAGCTGCTGCAGGGCCTGATGGAATTCCTGCTATTTTTGTTAAAGAAAGTAGTTCATTCTATCGCAAAGCCACTTGCAATATTATTAAGACAAAGTGTAGATACAGGCAAGATTTATGATGAGCACAAATTAGCATATATTACCCTACTTTCAAAAGTGGATCAAGACTAGAGGCAAGTAATTATAGCCTGTGAGTCTAACATCACATATTATGAAAGTGTATGAAAGGGTAATGAAGAAAAATATTATGAAACATTAATAAAAAATAATTGTTTAATAAAGGACAACATGGTTTCGTACCCGGAAAAAGTACACAAACCCAACTGTTAGTCCACCGTGAGAACATATTAAAAATATGAAAAGCGGAAATGAAAACAGATGTGGTTTATTTAGACTTTGCAAAAGCTTTTGATAAAGTAGACCATAATATATTAGCGAAGAAAATTAGAAAACACAATATCGTGGATAAAGTAGGAAGATGGTTAAAAGAATTTTTACACAACAGAAAACAGATAGTTATTGCAAACGACGAGAAATCGGATGAAGTCAAGGTAATATCCGGTGTGCCGCAAGGTACGGTGTTAGCTGCAATACTGTTTGTTTATTATGATTGGAAGGACATAGACAATAATGTGAAGGATTCGGTAGTGAGTAGTTTCGCAGATGACACAAGAATAAGTAGAGAAATTACTTGTGATGAAGATAGGAACGCTCTACAAAGAGACCTTAACAAAGTATATGATTGGGCAGAGGTAAATAGGATGGTATTTAACTCTGATAAATTTGAATCAATAAATTATGGAGACAGAGAAAGAAAGCTATATGCATATAAGGGACCTAATAATGAGACCATCACAAATAAGGAAGCAGTTAAAGACCTTGGTGTGATGATGAATAGGAACATGTTATGCAATGATCAAATAGCAACTCTGTTGGCAAAATGTAAAGAAAGCAAAATGGGAATGTTGTTACGGTACTTCAAAACAAGAAAAGCTGAACACATGATTATGCTTTATAAAACATATGTTCGTAGTCCACTTGAATATTGCAATATGATATGGTACCCACACTATCAAAAGGATATTGCACAAATAGAGAGTGTACAAAGGTCCTTTTACAGCTAGAATAGAAGAAGTTAAGGACCTAGACTACTGGGAAAGACTACAATTCTAAAATTATATAGTCTAGAAAGGAGAAGAGAACGCTACATGATAATTCAGGCATGGAAACAGATAGAAGGAATAGCAGAAAATATCATGGAACTAAAAATATCAGAAAGAGCAAGCAGAGGTAGATTAATAGTGCCCAAAACTATACCAGGAAAAATAAGGAAAGCACACAGGACATTAATCCACTACGCACCAGCATCGATAATGCAGCGTCTATTCAATGCGTTGCCAGCTCATCTGAGGAATATATCAGGAGTGAGCGTAGATGTGTTTAAGAATAAGCTCGACAAATATCTAAACTGCATCCCAGACCATCCAAGATTGGAAGATGCAAAATATACCGGAAGATGTACTAGCAACTCTCTGGTAGACATTAGAGGTGCCTCACACTGAGGGACCTGGGGCAACCCGAACAAGATGTAAGGTCTGTAAGGTAAGGTAAGGTCTCTCTCTCTCTCTCTCTCTCTCTCTCTCTCTCTCTCTCTCTCTCTCTCTCTCTCTCAGGGCAGTCCATATATGAAATAGTCGGCGTTTTTGACGCATCTGTCATTTGTGACAAAATCTGTTACTGATTAACAGTGAGCAAATATGTGACTTTTTTCCGTCAACCTATCAATTTTCTTGTACCATCGTCCTCCAGATCCTGCCCAAAAAACAAGGGGGCGAGGTCGGCTGGGGCCATCCTGGCGATAAAATCAAAAGAAATGCGTCAGGAGTTAATTAAAAGCGGGTCAGTCCATCCATGAAATTAGACAACAACTTTTTTATGGAAACTTTTTTATCCTTGTGAAAAGTTTTGAGATGTTATCATTTACCACAAGAAGAAGAAGAAGAGGAGAGAGAGAGAGAGAGAGAGAGAGAGAGAGAGAGAGAGAGAGAGAGACGGGGACAAAAATGGCTCAACAACAAGAAGGCAAACAAACTTTCTCCGAGTAAGCAAGACCATTATTTTTCCTCAAAGAATCTGACTTTGTTTTCATTCCGGTTGACTCTTGATCTCTTCCCACATCTCCAGAAAACTTCCACCATGTTCCGCAACTTTAAAGTTAACCTCCAAAGAGCTATCGTGAAAAGTGGAAAGGTTATTCCAGCGAGGCGTTGCGGTGCACTGTAGTTATTACTTAAAGTTCTTTGAGGCGTCCCCTCGGCCCCTAGCTGCAACCCATTTCATTCCTTTTACTGTATCTCCAATCGTATTTTATACTCAGTGTCCATTGGATTGTTCAATCAAACAGCCATGAAGTGTTTATTTATAATCCCCCTCCCCCCTTTTGACAAAATTACACAAATTGACAACCCTTACCTGTTGGCAGCAGGCGCCCTCTATCTGCAAGCATGTCACTAGGCTAATAACACATTAGTCAGTCCCAATTTATCACCTTGTAAGGCTACCGTATTCCCAAATTCTGCCAAGAGCTCGCTTATCGCTTCAACATGTTCACTATAATCCGCATTAGCTAAATGTTCTCTAAATATTCGTTTCCTTGATTGTATTTCTGCCTCTGAAAACTCAGGTTTCCTCTTTACGATAGCCACTGAACCCGTATCACGACTCCAATCTTGGAAATCCAATAATTATGTATTCCTCTGGTATCTCCTAACTGTATCATTACAGTTTAGTAATTCCAACCAAGTGGTCCCATCCATGGATACGCTGTTCACCGATGCCGTGCTGATAACCTCTCTAAGCCTCCGCTATTTTTAATAACACACACATCCGTAGGTTTTCTCACTTCCCTCAATTTGAATTTTACCATAATCTTTGAACCGGGTAATAACACAATATCCTCCGATAAAACACCTGCTCTATTTGCGGTTAGTATCTCCCCTTTCCACCACCCCATACACATTACCACCCTCAGTATCATCCCCAGCATTGTTAGTATCAGAAATAACATCAATATTAGTATCAATATCCCCATCCATAATATCATCACCACAATTGTTACCACCTTGAACTCCGATAGAATCCCTGCAATCATTTCCCATGTCACCAATGTGGGTTTTAATATTGCCACTCTCCGTAACTCCCATATCACCACCATTAGTATCACCAAGCACATCGCCTTTTTCAATAATCTCCATGTCCTCCGTTCTAATCACATCCTCATAATAAAGAAAAACACCGGGTATTCTGACTGTTATCCCATTAACACCCGCATGGATCGAAATCTTGTGTCTCCTACATGCAGGATGACCCAGCAAAAGTCTGTTACCCAACGCAATTCCTTTCATTACCAAAAATGGTTCTGTTAGTACTCTGTCACTGAGAGTAAACTGTATTTGAACACAACTCAGGGTATTTAATCAATGGGCTTGCACATCACACACCATCTCCGTTGAGGGTTGCAAAGGGTAATTGGAGAACATGGATTGATACAAATTATAGTCCATTAGATTTATAGACGCACCTGAGTCAATAAATATCGGGATATCCACATCCCTACTGTTCCATAAACTATAGGCCTGGGCTCTGGGGTGTCCCCCACGAGACCAAAATGGCACGTACTAATCACCTGTATCCTTTTTGTTGATCAGCTTTCCAAAAATTTTGCAGATACCTTCGCCCTCTGATTTGACCTGCCTGGGAAGTCCTCACATTATAACTCCCAGAACTTTGAGGTGTAGGCCTCGCATCTCTCCGTATCTGAGACGGACAAGATTGCCAATAGTGATCCGTACTCTTACACATTCCACAATATTTAGCTCTACACAATTTCTTTCGATGCCCTGGTTTATTGCAGTTGAAACAGCGCAACTGCTGTTGCCTTTGATCGATCGATCTTTTGTTATATTCAACTTTTGCACACAGACGGGGAAGAGAAAATTCTGTTTTTTTGCACCCTATTTCCCGGGCCTGTCTCATTAAAAATTGTACTATCTAAGTGGGACATTTAGATATGCTTCTCAATATGGGCATAAAGTAATTCTTCATCTGAAGTAGGTTCAATCTTTTCATCAAAGCTATTCACTATTGCCTCTGGTACATCGTGCAAGAGCATCGAAAAATGGATCAGTTTATGTAAATTATCAAGTGGGACACTACTCCTGTAACCCATTTAGATATTTTCAATTTTCTACCCAATCTGCCACTGAGTCAAAAAGTTTTGAACTATGTTCTACGAGGCTATTAGTGCCCTTCCGTATTTTATAAAGACCCCTGAGGTCCCTCACCATATCTCCATGTTCCTTTGAGCCATAAGCTGTTTTCAAAAATGCTTCCAAATCAGTCCAGGTACGACATTTTGCAAATTGGAAACTTCTGCAACAATGAGAGAGGTCACCTTTACTGAAATCTAGCAAAGCTTTCGCTTCTCTAAACGCCTCTATATCATCCGTTATGTTCTTTGCACTTAAATAATTATTCCCACCTTCAATAAAGATTTGTACTGGCTGGGACAACACACCATCTACGATTCCCCTGAATGGGCTCACACCTGCACTCACGTTTGTTACGTGATGTAGCAGCATTGTGGTACTCTTAGCATCCGCCATTTTCCTCTCTTTACGGAAGCTTTTGTGTTCTATAACATTCCCCGACCTCAATAACATCATTGTATTTATATACACACAAAACCCAATCCAGAAAAATTAATACAAATTTTCCCCAATAATGGATAACAAACAAAAACAAATGCGCCCGCGCCCAGTATATCATCCCACGAAAATAACAACATAAAAACAGGGAGGGGATAGAAAAAAGAAAGGTGCAAAGCGCTTGCTAGGCGATCCAACCCAGCGACAAACTTCCCCCGTCACCCAGACTCACTCACTCAAATGCTCTCTCTCTCTCTCTCTCTCTCTCTCTCTCTCTCTCTCTCTCTCTCTCTCTCTCTCTCAGGGTGTGACTCACAACAACCAAAAAACATCGCTCATATCATTACAAAAAACCCCCAGTGTCCGTCGAATTTCGAGAGACATCAAAACAAAAACACCCTTTGAGTAAATTCATCACAAACAAAAAAGAATAAAAATAAAAAAAAACAAAGAAGGAGAAAAGAAGAAAGAAAACATGAAATTACACTCAAATCTTCATATGACTGGAAACCGAATTCGTATACGCATCATAAATATGCGTAGCCTATTCACCACACTCGTGAAACACTTTAATATGTCAAAAATTAAACTTTTTCCCCTCACGGTTTTAAAACGCTGGTTTTCATGAATCACTAACCGGCTAACACTGAGATGCAGAGAGATACCCAAGTAACCTGACGCTTCGAACACCACACCAAACCATTGAATCAGCAAAAAGAAGCCCGAGTTGCCTGTGACATAATTATAACCCCTTTTCCTACCAAAAATATGTCTAACTAGTCACCAGTCTCTGTGTTAGCGTACCTACAGCCTATAAAATGTATAAAAAGCTTCTCAAACCGCTGCCACCACTATAACCCCTCCCCCCTTTTTGACAAAACTGCACAAATTGACAACCCTTACCTGTTGGCAGCAGGCCCCCTCTATTCGCAAGCATGTCACTAGGCTAATAAGCTCACATAAATACAAAAATACACTATTTATTTCCCAAAGCAGATGAACATAAAATAGAACAAAATGATTAATAAGTCATGGTGATAAAAACCCAAGTCTGCCCCACAAAGAAAACTAAGTTATCATTCCACTCTCCTGGTTTAGTCTAAGTAATCACTCCTACACTCAAAATGTCAGCTGCTACATTGTAATAGTCAAGTTTAGAGAATCCCGTTTCTAGTACCATGATATGGAACCCATCTGTAACAAAGATATATTCATTATATTTCCTATTACCCAATATAAAAGAAAGGTATACACTGCACACTTCTCTCTTTTCAAAGGCAACTGTTTTCTAAGACATTTAAATATGTACTATACCTTGAGATGGGTTTTCTCTCTCTACACCTGGTGTCCTCTCGACTGTCTTTCCTCTTATCACAGAGGAATGTGTCTTTCCCTCAAGTGCCTTGAATGGCTGGACCTATTATGCACGTGCAAACAAATGCACAAATCTGCCCCACCCCAAGATCGCCCATGGTTACAGTACGGACAACCACCAGCCAAAAATGCACACACATCAGATTCCTTTATCCAAAGGAGCTATCTCTACGGCGCTCTCTGGGCGCGCCTTGTCTCCAAGCGAGGAAAGCTGACATATGTAATTCACTAACACTGGCCTATAATATATTTATAATCTGTTCTTTTCGTGTGATTCATTTCCTTCAATGACTTTTTGGACCGAATTGAACATTGCAAGAAAATTATATATATATATATATATATATATATATATATATATATATATATATATATATATTAGCCATTTGAAATTTAGATCCTATTGTGGCTAATTGTAGACCGTGCAGTAACTGATTGCAGATGATAGACCAGTTAAATGACATGATGCATAATTTTATAGACATGCACACATCTCTCCTCTCTCTCTCTCTCTCTCTCTCTCTCTCTCTCTCTCTCTCTCTCTCTCTCTTTCTGTATATATATATATATATATATATATATATATATATATATATAATTTTATATATATATATATATATTATCACTGACACATGCACGGCTTCTGATTATTTACAAACATGGAGCAACAAATATCGATTAGTACAAAACTAACTTTGCAGTTAAAATAACATTATACGAACAAAAGTCAGATAGGAGAAACAAATCCACAGTCATGTAAACGTACACATAACTGTGGATTTGTTTGTCCATTTGAAGAATCGTGCTACCATGATTATTTTTGAAAAGTCAGATTATTCGAAGATAATCCTCACATCTCTCTCTCTCTCTCTCTCTCTCTCTCTCTCTCTCTCTCTCTCTCTCTCTCTCTCTTATTTCGTGTAACCATTAAAAGATGTAATTATCATGGCTGGTTGCTGAAATGTTTGTCTTCACTCACTCCTAAGTCTCACTCCGCGGGACTTTGAACCACTTAACTGATTGATTGATTGACTGTTACGGCATCTGCATACGGGGTACGTCTCTCTCTCTCTCTCTCTCTCTCTCTCTCTCTCTCTCTCTCTCTCTCTCTCGACAAAAAATGTAAATATATGCACCCTGTAGCCATGAATCAAAATCAATTAAATAATCAGTCAAATAATAAAATCCAATATAAGAAAGAAGCAAATAAAGAGAGGAACAAAGAATATGAGGTGAAGGAAAAAAGCAAGCCATCACTGCGATATGGTGTGTCAGCAAAGAATTTCCAAGCATCAGCTCCAAGATACAGCTCAAGAGATAAATACTGTATTTACAATGCAAGAGGATATTGCAGATACGGAGAAAATTGTAGATTCAGATACAAAATGAATAATTATAATGAAAGAAGATCAAATATTATGGAAAAGTTGGATTTTTTAATGTCAGAATTTCTGGAAATGAAGAAAACAACAACATACCAGAAGAGGAAAGAGACGTGGGAGAATTCTTATTATTACCCATATTAAATGAAGGAGAAAACACGCAAACCATCATAGTGATGAATGCGCAGGGTTTAGTTACGAGTAACTCAAAAAGAAAAATAGAGTACTTAGAAGAACTAACCCAAATTGAAAAGAAAATAGATATAATGAATATAAGTGAAACCTGTTATTCCCAAGAGACTGGGAATGACGATCAAATAAAAGGGTTCCAAACTTATAGGTCAGGTAGAAAAAATAGGAATCAAGGGGGAACTGCGATATATGGGAAAGACAAAAAACAAAGAAAAATGTATAAGAAATATAGTAACTCAGAATGTGAATTAATAGCGGTAGAATTTGAATCTGAAAAATTAATGCTTTATTAAACATTGTTCGTAGTCCACTTGAATATTGCAATATGATATGTTACCCACACTATCAAAGGGATATTGCACAAATAGAGAGTGCACAAAGGTCCTTTACAGCTAGAATAGAAGAAGTTAAGGATCTTGACTACTGGGAAAGACTACAGTCCTTAAAATTATATAGTCTAGAAAGGAGAAGAGAACGCTACATGATAATTCAGGCATGGAAACAGATAGAAGGAATAGCCAAAAACATCATGGAGCTAAAAATATCAGAAAGAGCAAGCAGAGGTAGATTAATAGTGCCCAAAACTTTACCAGGAAAAATAAGGAAAGCACACAGGACATTAATCCACTATTCACCAGCATCGATAATGCAGCGTCTATCCAATGTGTTGCCAGCGTATCTGAGGAATATATCAGGAGTGAGCGTAGATGTGTTAAAGAATAAGCTCGACAAATATCTAAGCTGCATCCCAGACCATCCAAGATTGGAAGATGCAAAATATACCGGAAGATGTAATAGCAACTCTCTGGTAGACATTAGAGGTGCCTCACACTGAGGGACCTGGGGCAACCCGAACAAGATGTAAGGTCTGTAAGGTCTCTCTCTCTCTCTCTGCAGTAAAATCATTTACTAATTATATTTATGAGTATTTCTTGCAATCACTTAGGAAAAATCCGTTTTGTTTCTACAGATTACTTTAATCTTAGTCATTTTCATAAAATATCAGTATAAAATTATCATTAAATTGTATGAAGATTTCATAGAAAACTTCTGCTATTTGTTGATCCGTTAAGATCATATATTTTCTATTTGAACTCTATCAGTTGCGAATGTTCAACAAAATTTTTATATAGTTAGTGTATTGTACAGCTTTCGTCCGTAAAGATTATTATATTTCCAGTCATTCTTATTTTCACTTTTTATATGATTTTATCTGGCAACACACACGAGTTTTCGTTTGTACATTAAGATCAAACAAATACCATTTGAACTTGTTTAACGGGGAAGATTACCAATTTCTTTTAATCATTTTGGCAAATTGTATTCGAGATGACTGATGACGTCATATTAACCTCAGTCACTGAATTTGAACTCCCAGTTTTACCGCACATGCAAATTCTGAGTGTCCCGTAGGGGATAGGGGAGCAGTGCCTTCAGTGCACCTCACGCGCGGTGCACTGTAGACAGTACTTACGGTTCTTTGCAGCGTCCCTTCGGACCCTACCTGCAGCCCCTTTCATTCCTTTTACTGTACCTCCATTCATATTCTTTTCATCTATCTGTCTTGCCACCTTCTTTAAACCATTGTTTTGTAGTGTAACTGCGAGGATTTCCTCCTGTTACACCTCTACATCCTTCTACTCTCACTTTTTCTTTCATCGATGAGCCCTGAATGACCTCCTAGATCCCAGCGCTTGTCCTTCGACTTAAATTGTATATTCTATTCTGTTCGAAATTCATTAGTTTACAATTATTTTTCCCTCTATTGGTTATCAGTTTTATTTTATATTTCACTAATTTTCTTTTATGATTCCCCTCTGTTGGTAATGAATCTTATTTTCGTTTTCACTAATTTTATTCTATTATTTTTTATCAGTCTAATGAGCTGTAAACATCAAATGTAAATTAAATACATAGGGTTTAATTAACAGTGCTTCTCATATTTGAAGTACAATGGGGTAAAAAGTCATTTACATAACAGCGTGATTATACACATTAATCTGAGCTAGGCCTAATTAATACGCCGTAATTCTGATACAGGAAAACTAATTATTGCTCCACGTAACCTGAATATCGCTTATTATTATTATTTATTATTATTATTATTATTATTATTATTATTATTATTATTATTATTATTATTATTATTATTAATGGAGAAACAAATCCACTGATATGTAATGGTACAAATATATTTAGAATTAAATCTATTTAGAGAGCTTTCTCTGTAGAAATTTATTTTTAAATGTATTTCTACCATTACATATCTGGGGATTTGTTTCTCCATTTCCAAACTCAAGCTATTATTATTATTATTATTATTATTATTATTATTATTATTATTATTATTATTATTATTATTATTATTATTATTATTATTATTATTATTATTATTATTATTATTATTATTATAGTGCTGAATTATCAATGACTCTTTAAGAAGGCTTCTAAGTTATGATAAATAATGCCAAAAAAAAAAAAACACTAATAAAATTTCTATACTTATAAAAGATATTAAATGAAAGTATAGAATATAGAAAAACCACAACACATAAAAACGGTAATTGAGAGAGAGAAAAACAAACAGGAAGCTTAACAGACAAATTTGCAAAGGTCCTTCTGTCTTAACACATTATCTTGCATGAGCTCACCAGCAGCCCATGCCTCCTAAAGGGTAGTGCGTGCTGCTCGCTTTGCAGAGGTGCCAGTTCTCAGGTAGTCTGAAAGGCTATGGGCAATCAGCATAAAGAGTAAATTAAATAGATCTTTGGGGAATTTCCAGTGGTATTGAGAAAAGGTATAAGAGTAATCTTTTTATGATTCATACATAGTATGTTCTGTATTTATGTAGAACATACCTCCTCCTTACCAGAAAAATCATTTCTCTAAAAGTACCATTTAATTAACAGAAGCTGAAAATAAGAGAAAGCCGTATTTAGAGTAAAAGAATGAAAAAATATAAGAATTTGAAAATGGAAATTTTTTTAAATATAGGATTTTTAAAATGAAAAATTTAAAAATATAAGAATTTAAAAATATAAGAATTAAAAATACAAGAATTAAAGATTAAAGAATCTGAAATTTAAAGAATTAAGAATAATACAAGTTAAAATAACAGAATTTAAAAATATAAGAACTTATGAATAATAAATAAAAAAATGTAAGAATCTGAAAATATAAGAATTTAGGCATTTAAATTTAAAAATAAAAGATTTGAAAAATAACAAATTTTATAGTAAAAGAATTTAAAAACAACAGAATTTAAAGATAAGAGAATTTATATATAAAATATTTAAAAAATGTAAGAATCTGAAAATATAAGAATTTAAAAATAGAAATTTAAAAATTAAAGAATGAAGAATAAAAGAACTGAAAGACAACAGAATTAAGTGTAAAAGAATTTAGAAACATCAGAATCTAAAAAGATAAAACTTATAAATAAAATATTTTTAAAAATGTAAGAATTTGAAAACAGAAATGTAAAAATAAACGTGTTAAAAAAAACACTAGATAAATCACTCCGAAAAAATTCCCTGCAAATTGCAGTGGCATCATTTTTCTATTGATAGCCAACGTTAATCACTAATCTATTCATTTGAAGGATGTCGTCAATAAACGTCTAATATTGAAGTTGATTACAAATACGCCCATTACTTTTATTATTTCCGTAATGTATAATAATCCCATCAGATGGTAATGATTTTGTTCTGGGGAAATGACAGATTCCAGACTGGAAAAAATACACAGATATTTTATGGGAATTAAAGAAATAATAGAAACATTTAAAAATGTAAGAGTTAAAAAAACATTTAAATTTGCAGAATGAACAGATAAACTTACTTGAAAATAAATGAATGTAAAATGCATAAATTAAAAATAAAACAGTTTAAAAGTAAACGAATTTTAAAACGTGAGAATTTAGAAAGAAAGAATTGAAAAAGAATTTGAAACTATAAGAATTTAAAAAGGAAAGAACTTTGCCTCCCTGTCAAACAATTATATCCTTTGATGGGAACGAAAACAAGAGAGAGAGAGAGAGAGAGACAGGAATAAAGATGGCTCAACAACAAGAAGGCAAACAAACTTTCTCAGGGCAAGCAAGACAAGCAAGACCATTATTTTTCCTCAAAGAATCTGACTTTGTTTTCATTCCGGTTAACTCTTGAACTCTTTCCACATCTCCAGAAAACTTCCACCATGTTCCGCAACTTTAAAGTTAACCTCAAAAGAACCATCGTGAAAAGTGGAAAGGTTATTCCAGCGAGGCGTTGCGGTACACTGTAATTATTACTTAAAAGTTCTTTGAGGCATCCCTTCGGCCTCTAGCTGCAACCCCTTTCATTCCTTTTACTGTATCTCCAATCATATTTTATACTCAGTGTCCTTTGGATTGTTCAATCAAACAGCCATGATATATATATTATACACACACACACATATATATATATATATATATATATATATATATATATATATATATATATATATATAATATATACATATATAGTATATATATATAATATATATATATATATATATATATATATATAATATATATATATATATATATATATATATATATATATATCTTACAAGTGTGTAATATTAGTGAATCACATATCATGTCTTGCTTGGAGACAGGCTGAACTATGAGGGCAGCTTACTTGAGTGAAGGAATTTGGGTATGTCGTCAAGCATGTACATTCTTTTGTACGGATGTTACAGGTCTAATAGACCAGGGCACTTGCGGAAGTCACATTCCTTTTGGTGAGAACAAAGAGGTCAGTTGGTACATGCCAGGAGTCGGGAGAGAAAACCCCCATTGTAAAGGTATGACACATATTTTGTAAGACTTAGAAAACCGTTACTTTTGAAAATAGAGAGAAGTGTGAAATACATTCTTTACTTAATTACTTTGAAAAGAGAGTGATGTGTGAAGTGTATCTTTTATCCATTGTTATCTTTATTACAGATGGGTTCTATTCCATGTATCTTATTACAGATGGGGATATTAACACGGTACTACACGGGATTCTCTAACCTGACTAATATAAGGAACTTATTGACATTCTGGGTTTGGGAGTGAATTCTTAGTCAGGAAGGTAGAGTGATAACTTACTAGTTTTCTTTATGAACAGACTTGGGTTTTTGTCACTATGACTTGTTAATCATTTTGTTCTATTCTATATTCATCTGCTTTGAGTAATAAATAGTATATTTTTATACTACGTGATTTTAATAGCCTAACGACATGGTTGCAGACAGAGGGCACCATTGACAACAGGTAAGGGTTTCCAATTTGTGTAGTTTTAATAAAAGGGGGGGGTAAGATATATATATATATATATATAATATAGTGTTAATATATATATATATATATATATATATATATATGTGTGTGTGTGTATATATATATTATCCATTTTAAATTTAGATCCTATTGTGGCTAATTGTAGACCGTGCTGTAACTGATTGCAGATGAAAGACCAGTTAAATGACATGAATTTCTCTCTCTCTCTCTCTCTCTCTCTCTCTTCTCTCTCTCTCCTCTCTCTCTCTCTCTCTGTATATATATATATATATATATATATATATATATATATATATATATATATATATATATAAACGGGAGCATCGCCCCCGTTATTGTCATATCTGTTAAGCATTTAGCCAAGAGCGGAAGGCGAACTAAGTCTGGTAACACTTTCTCCCCCCCCCTCTCTCTCTCTCTCTCAGACCCTGACAATAGCCTCTCTCTCTCTCTCTCTCTCAACCTCCACTCCATCATCTAAGGTCACCAAATCAGAGTTGGAGCTACAAAAATATATGTTTATTCAAAGTAAAGTACTAACTGAATAATTCAGATTCTTACAGGATAATTAATAGAATGATAACTCATAGTTCAATTAACTCAGATAACCCCCCGTGAAATAATAGTCTTAATCAGTAATAGTCAAATACCAATTATCTCTTCTCCAAAATATAGTCCCCTCACTAGATCCGCCTGTTTAAAAGACAGGAGAACACACTAGTGAGCACATGCCGCGAGGATAATACTGAGCTACGCAATTGTAGACAGTCAAAAGATTAAATGAAATAGAACATCTTTACAAAATGTCAAAAACAGAAACAAGCCATCCTTTTGGCTAAATCAGAATAATTCTTACCCATTGCAGCTTGGAATATCACACACTGAAACAAATATAACTTTCGCAGAGCTATCCCAGCATCTTTCCTTTTCTCCCCATAGCTGTCTCCATCCTTCTGCCTAGTTACCTCCTGTTAAGAACGAAAGAGGCGCACACGTACAGATGAATTCACACTCTTTGGTAACTGGTTGCAGCCAGTTTTCAAAGGCACCTTGGACAAGCTATCATGGCACTGATATGCTTAGGTAAGGAACGCACATAACTACAGGACGATCATTGACCTACTTAGGGACATCAGCATTCTTAAGCTGAGATGTCTTGTCACTTGGACTCTCTTTCTCCAGGGAAGTTAAAAATGATAAGTCTGTACATTCCTCCTTTTTACAGATTAGCTTGGCCACCACCTTTGCTAACCCCACCCTAGCCACAGGCCACATAAGACAGCTCATAGTAATGTCTATCACACCTCATCTCCAAAAACAATTGGGTGTATAAACTTTTTTCTCCCTCTAGGACTTTCTCACACACTCCCTCTTTGTCTGCAACTGCTTGCACAGACTCGTAACACGCTGTAGGAAGGTGAAACGTCTCCCAGCGGAAGACATCCAACAGCTTCTGTAGACCCAAAAGCGCTGTAGAACTCTGTAGACTCATAGAAACTCTCTTAAGTACCCTGGGCAAACGACAGCAACATCTCTGCAACGGCTGGTGGGCGTCTTGCTAGCGTCAGGAACGACGATTATGGTGTGTTTAAGTATGTCAGTCAAGTCATCGGTCAATCAAAAAAGAACTAGTTCCAGACATACTTCTATCAAATAATGACCTTATAAATTCCCAAAAATACTAACTGAATGTCTCCCAATTAACTCCATTTAATATGACCACTGAACTAATTTCTAACTTCAACTCGTGAAGGAACTCCATATGACCACTATATCATAAGTCATTATCACAACTCCGCAAAGAAAAATATTAAGTTCTCTAACTCAATTCTCCAACAATTAAAAGAAACTTCACCAAATTCACACCAGCACACACTCCAGAACTCACAGTTACTCCTCAGACTTCTGTCATCACATTTCAAACTCACAAATTCTCACAATTAAAAAAAAAAAAAAGTAATGAGCCCATGAAAAAAAAAATCACGTAACGAGCCCAGACCCAAAAATCATCACTGAAAAATGTTCTCTCAAGCTCTGATATTTCAACAACCCACAAAATCAGTAAAAACTCTCCAATATCTAACAGCAAAAACCCCTCACTGCTCATATAATCAATTACAATGAGACTTAATGTCAAACGCCCATTTATGTAATTCACAAACCCCCAACAAATCACATCTCCTGTCCAAAAAGAAATGCTATTTAAAGCTCAATCCCGATTACATCTCTCATAGGAAAAGGAAAAATAGGAAAATAAAAAAAAAGATAACAAGAAGTGAACTTCCCCATCAACAAGCACACAACATATGCATGATGTACATATCCCCGCATTTTCCCCAACAAGTGCAATATGTATAGTTATGGAATTTTTCTACCGCAACTTTTTCATCTATCGTACACGGCCAGAAAGCGACCCCTTACATGTGCATTTACATGAAATGCTATGGTCAACATTTCCAGATATTGCAAAAACTCTAAGCAATCACCACTAGAGGAAAAGAGTCGGCAACCGGACTCATCACAGCATTTTCAGCAAAAAATCAACCTGCAGACACATGTGCTCAAACTGCAGCATAAAACTGTCTAGTCAGACTTGCAACTTCAGAAACTCATGATTCTCAAAAAAAGTTTCTATACTGACACCAAGTAAGCACATTTCACAAAATTATCTCCAGGATATGACTAGGTTGCTCAAAAATTGTCTCAAAGACATAACTCTCACATGATACTGCCCAATTATATAAAAAAAATTATCACCTATTCAGGATAAAAACTACGGCAAACTCACAATTCGGCAATTATATGTCACCAAAAAATAACTCACTGGTGAACATAAAAAATCACAACATCTCCATAGGACCACAATGCAGTAATGCCACTCACCTCCAATTAGTCACGAAACCAAAAAAACCACAGAACTCCTCTCTTGGCTCTTAAAACTCCAGAAATTCAACTTAAAAAAATGATAACCACAAAAAAAAAGGTCACCTCCAAACATTAGTGCCATCTCCATATATATATAAATCACCATCTTAATAATAACACCACCCCAGTGATGAAAATATTACCTCCATTTAATTAATAACCACACCACCATATTCCCTCTTTATTTCACCAATAACCACGTGTTAATAAAACCACCACTCCAGCAATAAAAAAATATTCACCTCTGTTTCGGGAAATAAAAAATACTTACCTCTATTTCACCAATAACTCCATGTGGAATAAAACAAGTCTGCAAAAAATATTATATCTCCAAGCAGGATAATCAAAAATGAAACTCCACCTCCAAAAAAATGCAATCAAAGCACCTAGCTGACACACTAAAAAAATATTGCCCCATGTCTCCTCAAAAATGTCGCCATTTGCAACAAAAGTGGCTGCAAAAATAATTGAACTAAACATACCTCTCACCACCATGGGCCTAAACTGTGGAATATCTCCAACACAATAAAAAAATATCAAATGGCCAAAAAAATATTGTGTCTCAAATTATATCTCCAATTCTCCATGAAAATAACTCAATGTTATAGTAAAAAAATATAAACTCTGTTTAGCATAACTGCTAAGAAAGGGCAAAAACTCGGCAAATAAAATTGCTCAGGAAATACTAGAAAAAATCACCAATGTGCCACAACTCATTATAACAAAACTCCAAATTCAAAGTGTCTAAGCAAAGACTTCTCCATATGCACTATGACATAGGCCACTAGAAACTTAGCCAAGTTTCCTATCTCTGGCAAAGTTGTCACAAATACAACAAAGGTATTGTGCAAGAAACCCACAACTTCTGGAACACAAATATCCAAAAAAAAATGTAGTTCCATTTCGTATGCATTCAAAAAAATACAAAAATTCTCCCATAAGTCTCTCTGGAGCATCAAACAGCTGAAATTATAACCACATTCCTGGACAATGAATCCTAAGTCACGAACTGAGATATTAAAAAAAATTCACACACACTGGAGAGAAAAAATAAATTCAAATTCACCCATGATAAAAAAAAAAACTTACGTCAGCGATGGCTAACTTCCAAAAAAGAAAAAAAGAAAAATCAACGGCACTGTTAACTATCCCCGTGACTCACGTAGATGTCAAGCAATTCTCTGCTGAACTCACAAACAAAAAATAAATAAATAAATGTGTCGTTAGTTCTTCCCAAATCCCCCCCCCCCCCTCCCCCCCCCCCCCCCACAAAAAAAAAAATCACCACCCTTGATAGCATTACAACAATCATGTTAGTATATAAAAAAAATCACCAGTATTAGTATAAAAACATCAACAATGTTAGTGCTTGCCCATTCACCAAAAATTCAGCACAAAATTCACTAAAAGTTTAGCCAGATTCGTCACCCATGAACCACTGACACATTCTCCAAAGGCATAGAAACTCAATAAATAATTAACCACAAAACTTCTCCCATAATTCATTGTAATAATCCTCAATAATATAATTATCTGTAATAATTATAAACTAATCTCCAATGAAATATTTCAAATCTCCTGTAAGATAAGTCTCAAGTAATGATAATTCTACTTAAGTAACCCCCGTAAAATATTTCAAGTAATGATAATAATCCTCCATAGTTAGTCTCCTTAGATATCTCCAGTAACACCAATAAAAGCATTAATATTGCCATTTCCCCAGCATACACCATAATTGCCATACCAAAAATCAACACCACTCACCACTAGGCATATACAACCCCATTACCACTCCCGGGTATAATCATCATTCAGCACTCATCACCAGTCAGCACCACTGGGTATCACCATTCACCACCACTCGGCAATCACCATCACTCACACCATTTTAAAGTAATCTCCCCAACACCAATCAAATCTCCATTAAAAAAAATAATAATCTGTGTCCCCAATACCCCGACACAAAGAAAAAAAAAAGAAGAAATTCACCCCCCTGAATAGTGTTTGAGTAACCCCCCCAGGCAGACCACTACTCGCCCTCCCCTTGCAATACCCCTCTGGGTCGGTTCAGCAGAAATTGCGCTGAGTGCGTAAGAACGAGTGGGCGCTCTCTGTCTCCAAGCAGAGAATGCAATTCAAGCAACAGTTTCGCATGTATGAAAACCATTCAAAAACACACACTGTAACACTTACCCCTTCACAGTGAAAGAAAACCCGGAATCTGCGCAATTACAAACACGCTAATACACACACCATTTGAAAGACTCCGCATAACGGGTGAGAAAACACTTAGCAGCACGCACTCAAAAGATCTCAGTTCTAACTGACTGACTGCCCAACCAAGCCCGAGGCATCACCATGGGCAAATTTGATGACTCTAGTAGAATTGCTTTCGCTCAGTACCATAGCTAACGGATGGAGACACCCTAACCCCCATAAGTCACTAACTGAAATATAACACATTCCCACAACCAGATACTCTGAAAACGGCATTTTATAGCTGATACCAATCTCACAAAAGGCTTTTTCGTTCGACCACCGCTTGCCACCACTCTAAAAATGGGAGCATCGCCCCCGTTATTCTCATATTTGGTAAGCGTTTAGCCAAGAGCGGAAGGCGAACTAAGTCTGGTAACACTTTCTCCCCTCTCTCTCAGACCCTGACAATAGCCTCTCTCTCTCTCTCTCTCTTAACCTCCACTCCATCATCTAAGGTCACCAAATCAGAGTCGGAACTACAAAAATATACGTTTATTCAAAGTAAAGTACTAACTGAATAATTCAGATTCTTACAGGATAATTAATTCAATGATAACTCATAGTTCAATTAACTCAGATAACCCCCCGTGAAATAATAGTCTTAATCAGTAATAGTCAAACACCAATTATCTCCTCTCCAAAATATAGTCCCCTCACTAGATCCGCCTGTTTAAAAGACAGGAGAACACACTAGTGAGCACACACAATTGTAAAGACAAAGTCAAAAGATTAAATGAAATAGAACATCTTGACAAAATGTCAAAAGCAGAAACAAGCCATCCCTTTGGCTAAATCAGAATAATTCTTACCCATTGCAGCTTGGAATATCACACATTGAAACAAATATAACTTTCGCAGAGCTATCCCGGCATCTTGCCTTTTCTCCCCATAGCTGTCTCCATCCTTCTGCCTAGTGCCTTCTGTTAAGAACAAAAGAGGCGCACATGTACAGATGAATTCACACTCTTTGGTAACTGGTTGCAGCCAGTTTTCAAAGGCACCTTGGACAAGCTATCATGGCACTATATGCTTAGGTAAGGAACGCACATAACTACAGGACGATCATTGACCTGCTTAGGTACATCAGCATTCTTAAGCTGAGATGTCTTGTCACTTGGACTCTCTGTCTCCAGGGAAGTTAAAAATGATAAGTCTGTACATTCCTCCTTTTTACATATATACATACATATATGTCACTGATACAAGCATGGCTTCTGATTATTTAAAAACATGGGGCCATAAATATCGAATAGTGCAACACTAACTTTGCAGTTAAAATAACATTATACTAACAAAAGTCAGATAGGAGAAACAAATCCACAGTCATGTAAATGCACACATAACTGTGAATTTGTTTGTCCATTTGAAGACTCGTGCTACTATGATTATTTTTTTAGTCAGATTATTCAAAGATAATCCTCACATCTCTCTCTCTCTCTCTCTCTCTCTCTCTCTCTCTCTCTTATTTAGTGTAACCATTAAAGGATGTAATTGTTAGGGCCGGTTGCTGAAATGTTTGTCTTCACTCACTAATAAGTCTCACTCCGCTGGATTTTGAACCACTTGATTAATTGATTGATTGACTTACGGCATCTGCATACGGAGTATGTCTCTCTCTCTCTCTCTCTCTCTCTCTCTCTCTCTCTCTCTCTCTCTCTCTGCAGTAAAATCATGTACTATATATATTTATAAGCATTTCTTGCAATCACTCAGGAAAATTCCGTTTTGTTTCTACAGATTACTTATCTTAGTCATTTACATAAAATATCAGTATAAAATTGTATTTAGATTTCATAGAAAACTTATGCTTTTTGTTGGTTCGTTAAGACCAAGTATTTTCTATTTGAACTCCACCAACAAAATTTTTATATAGTTAGTGTATTGTACAGCTTTCGCCCATAAAGATTATTATATTTTCAGTCATTCTTATTTTCACTTTTGATATGATTTTATCTGGCAACACACACGACTTTTCGTTTGTACATTAAGATCAAAGAAATACCATCTCAACTTGTTTAACGGGGAAGATTAGTAATTTCTTTTAATTATTTTGCCATATTGTATTTGAGATGCCTGATGACGTCATCCTAACATCAGTTATTAAATTTGAACTCCCAGTTTGACCGCAAATCCAAATTCTGAGTGTCCCGTAGAGGATAGGGGAGCAGTGCCTTCAGTGCACCTCATGTGTGGTGCACTGTAGACATTACTTACGGTTCTTTGCAGCGTCCCCTCGTCTCCTAACTGCAGCTCCTTTCATTCCTTTTACTGTACCTTCATTCATATTCTTTCTTCCATCTGTCTTTCCACCTTCTTTAAACCATTGTTTTGTAGTGTAACTCGGAGGATTTCCTCCTGTTACACTTCTACATCCTTCTACTCACTTTTTCTTTCATCGCTGAGCCCTGAATGACCTCCTAGATCCCAGCGCTTGGCCTTCGACTTAAATTGTATATTATATCCTGTTCGAAATTCATTAGTTCACAATTATTTTTCCCTCTGTTGGTAATCAGTTATATTTTATATTTCACTAATTTTCTTTCATGATTCCCATCTGTTGGTAATGAATCTTATTTTCGTTTTCACTAATTTTATTCTATTATTTTTTATCAGTCTAATGAGCTGTAAAACATCAAATGTAAATTAAATACATAGGGTTTAATTAACAGTGCTTCTTATATTTGAAGTACAATGGGGTAAAAAGTCATTTACATAACAGCGTGATTATACACATTAATCTAAGCTAGGCCTAATTAATACGCCGTAATTCTGATACAGGAAAACTAATTATTGCTCCACGTAACCTGAATATCGTTTATTATTATTATTTATTATTTATTATTATTATTATATTCTTATTATTATGATTATTATTATTATTATTATTATTATATTATTATTATTATTGTTGTTGTTGTTGTTGTTGTTGTTGTTATTATTATTATTATTACTGGAGAAACAAATCCACTGCTATGTAATGGTACAAATATATTTAGAAATAAATCTATTTAGAGAGCTTTCTCTGTTGAAATTTATTTTTAAATGTATTTCTACCATTACATGTCTGTGGATTTGTTTCTCCATTTCAAGACTCAAGCTATTATTATTATTATTATTATTTTATTATTATTATTTTTTTGTTGTTGCTCTATCACAGTCCTCCAATTCGACTAGGTGGTATTTATAGTGTGGGGTTCCGGGTTGCATCCTGCCTCCTTAGGAGTCCATCACTTTTCTTAAGGAGTCATCACTTTTCTTAATATGTGCGCCGTTTCTAGGATCACACTCTTCTACATGAGTCCTGGAGCTACTTCAGCCTCTAGTTTTTCTAGATTCCTTTTCAGGGATCTTGGGATCGTGCCTAGTGCTCCTATGATTATGGGTACAATTTCCACTGGCATATCCCATATCCTTCTTATTTCTATTTTCAGATCTTGATACTTATACATTTTTTCCCTCTCTTTCTCTTCAACTCTGGTGTCCCATGGTATTGCGATATCAATGAGTGATACTTTCTTCTTGACTTTGTCAATCAACGTCACGTCTGGTCTATTTGCACGTATCACCCTATCTGTTCTGATACCTTAGTCCCAGAGGATCTTTGCCTGATCGTTTTCTATCAATCCCTCAGGTTGGTGCTCGTACCACTTATTACTGCAAGGTAGCTGATGTTTCTTGCACAGGCTCCAGTGGAGCGCTTTTGCCACTGAATCATGCCTCTTTTTGTACTGGTTCTGTGCAAGTGCCGGGCATTCGCTTGCCATGTGGTTTATGGTTTCATTTTTCGTATTGCACTTCCTACATATAGGAGAGATGTTATTTCCGTCTATCGTTCTTTGAACATATCTGGTTCTTAGGGCCTGATCTTGTGCCGCAGTTATCATTCCTTCAGTTTCCTTCTTGAGCTCTCCCCTCTGTAGCCATTGCCATGTGTCATCGCTTGCTAGTTCTTTAGTCTGTCTCATGTATTGTCCGTGCATTGGTTTGTTGCGCCAGTCCTCTGTTCTGTTTGTCATTCTCCTGTCTCTGTATATTTCTGGGTCTTCGTCTACTTTTATTAGTCCTTCTTCCACATGCATTCTTGAGCCACTCGTCTTCACTGGTTTTCAGATATTGCCCCAGTGCTCTGTTCTCGATGTTGACGCAGTTCTCTATACTTAGTAATCCTCTCCCTCCTTCCTTTCGTGTTATGTATAGTCTGTCCGTATTTGCTCTTGGGTGTAGTGCTTTGTGTATTGTCATATGTTTCCTGGTTTTCAGATCTATGCTGCGGAGTTCTGCCTTCGTCCATTCCACTATTCCTGCGCTGTATCTGATTACTGGCACTGCCCATGTGTTTATGGCTTTTATCATATTTCCGGCGTTGAGTTTTGACTTGAGTATCGCCTTGAGTCTCTGCATATATTCTTTCCTAATCGTGTCCTTCATCTCTTGGTATTTTATATCCCCTCCTTCCATTATTCCTAGGTATTTGTATCCTGTCTCATCCATGTGTTTGATGTTGCTCCCATCTGGTAGCTTTATCCCTTCAGTTCTCGTTACTTTGCCTTTTTGTATGTTGACTAAGGTGCATTTTTCTATTCCAAACTCCATCCTGATGTCCCCAGATACAATCCTTACAGTCTGTATTAGGGTATCTATTATTATTATTATTATTATTATTATTATTATTATTATTATTATATATTTATTATTAATTATTATTAAAAAATATCCACAATTATATATAAAAATATATTTCTATGTAAAATATAAAACAAAGACTTTCGAACACTTGAACGGTATTCCTCATCAGTGTGACGTTAAAATGTAATTCATTACATTTTAACGTCCCACTGATGAGGAACACCGTTCAAGTGTTCGAAAGTCTTTGTTTTATATTTTTATTATTATTATTGTTATTATTATTATTATTATTTTATATTATTTTATTATTATTATTATAGTGCTGAAATATCAATGTCTCTTTAAGAAGGCTTCTAAGTTATGATAAATAATGCCAAAAAAACCACACTAATAGAATTAATATACTTATAAAAGATATTAAATGAAAGTATAGAATATAGAAAAACCACAACACATAAAAACAGTAATTGAGAGACAGAAAAACAAACAGGAAGCTTAACAGACAAATTTGCAAAGGTCCTTCTGTCTTAACACATTATCTTGCATGAGCTCACCAGCAGCCCATGCCTCCTAAAGGGTAGTGCGTGCTGCTCGCTTTGCAGAGGTGCCAGTTCTCAGGTAGTTTGAAAGGCTATGGGCAATCAGTATAAAGAGTAAATTAAATAGATCTTTGGGGAATTTCCAGTGGTATTGAGAAAAGGTATAAGAGTAATCTTTTTATGATTCATACATAGTATGTTCTGTATTTATGTAGAACATACCTCCTCCTTACCAGAAAAATCATTTCTCTAAAAGTACCATTTAATTAACAGAAGTTGAAAATAAGAGAAAGCCGTATTTAGAGTAAAAGAATGAAAAGATATAAGAATTTAAAAATAAACATTTTTTTTAAATATAAGATTTTTGAAATGAAAAATAAAAAAAAGTTAAGAATTTAAAAATGTAAGAATTAAAAATACAAGAATTAAAGATTAAAGAATCTTAAATTAAAAGAATTAAGAATAACACAAGTAAGAAATAACAGAATTTAAAAATATAAGAACTTATAAATAATAAATAAAGAAATGTAAGAATGTGAAAATATAAGAATGTAGGCATTTAAATTTAAAAATAAAAGAATTGAAAAATAAAAAAATTTATAGTAAAGGAATTTAAAAACAACAGAATTTAAAGATAAGAGAATTTATAAATAAAATATTTAAAAAATGTAAGAATCTGAAAAATATAAGTTTAAAAATAGAATTTTAAAAATTAAAGAATAAAAGAATTGAAAGACAACAGAATTAAGTGTAAAAGAATTTAAAAACATCAGAATCTAAAAAAATAAAAATTATAAATAAAATATTTTTAAAAATGTAAGAATTTGAAAACAGAAATGTAAAAATTAACGTATTAAAAAAACTATTAGATAAATCACTACGAAAAAATTCCCTGCAAATTGCCGTGGCATAATTTTTCTATTGATAGCCAACGTTAATCACTAATCTATTCAATTGAAGGATGTCGTCAATAAACGACTAATATTGAAGTTGATTACAAATACGCCCATTACTTTTATCATTTCCGTAATGTATAATAATCCCATCAGATGGTAATGATTTTGTTCTTGGGAAATGACAGATTCCAGACTGGAAAAAATACACAGATATTTTATGGGAATTAAAGAAATAATAGAAACATTTAAAAATGTAAGAGTTAAAAAAACATTAAATTTGCAGAATGAACAGATAAAATTACTTGAAAATAAATAAATGTAAAATGCATAAATTAAAAATAGTTTAAAAGTAAACGAATTTTACAACGTGAGAATTTCGAAAGAAAGAATTGAAAAGTAAACAATTTGAAAATATAATAATTTAAAGAGGAAAGAACTTTAAAAATTTGCGAAATAAAAAATAAAAAGAAATTAAAAGCAAAAGAATTTAAGAATAACAGAATTTTCAGACTTTGTATGTGTGTGTGTGTGTGGTCCTGACACATTCCAGAATCCTCTTTTGGGTGAAGTGATCTCGAAAAAATAATAAAACAAAATTATTATGGGAACTAATTATATATTTGCGTTGTATTGTAATGAATAATCATTCTTTCTGCTCTCCAGCCTAATTATGACAGAAATGACAGATAGGCTTATCAGAAAAAAAAAGACAAGTTAATAAATAAACAATAAAGGTATAAATAACAAGTAAAATACAAGGTGAATTGTTTCAGGGTAGTAATAATGCATTGCATGTCAACACTGAATCAGTATTGTTAGAAACTGATGTCGTAAAAGTCGATATTATACGAGAGATATTGACTTACCTCTTAATGGGCGCATATTAGCCATGTTGCGTAAAGTGGCATCGACCGGTCGCTTAACGAAATGAAAACATCCGGGCGACACCCCCCCCCTCCCCTCTCTCTCTCTCTCCTCCATCTCCCCCCTAAAAAAAATTAAAATATAAAAAGTTAACCACTCGGTGAGCGTGACGATAAGATTAAATAAGAGTGAGGGTTGTAGGTATACAGATGTGAGTGTGTGGAAACGAGAAATCACCTCATCCTTTCATTAAATGAGGCAGAGGAAAGGGAACTATGGTAGGAGATGTTTGTGACTTAATCTGTCGTTGAGCTGAAGAGAAAAGATATGAAGATTCATTCTTTTTTCAACAAAATATTAGAATATAATGATGCCGCTGTTTCAACACGTAAAGAGAGAGAGTGAGAGAGATGGATAATGATTTATATATATATAGTATATATATATATATATATATATATATATATATATATATATATATATATATATATATATATTACGCCTAGGGTTATAATTAATGATATATTGCCAATATGTTCGCTGTGACCTATTGGAATGTGGAGAAGCAACGACCCGAGAAAAGCTGATCAATGGTTTCTGTGGTTGGCGTGATATGAAAACTGCATAGAAAGATGAGTCAATGTACTCAGTTCATGAACTTTTTTCAAAAGTGCCTTTGGGAAACTGGTTGCAGCCAGTAATGTGAGGCATTGTCGAAATGTGCATTCATATGTGCGTGTGCGCCTCTTCTGTTAATAATGTATGATACCCAAGTCTATGGTGGATTTGGCATAGAGGCGGCTTTGAGAGAAAGGCAGGATGCCGTGGAAGCGCAGCGAAAGTCTCTTTATAATATAGTGCTTGAAATATTCCGGCTGCTTGGGTGAGTCTTATAATGTTTTAGCCAGAGTGGCTTGTTGCCTATTTAACATTTTATGGGAACATTCAATCTTTGACTTTGTTGTTAAACTTATGTGTGTACTTACGAGTGGTTTCTCATGTCTTTGAAACAGACGGTTCTAGCGGAACTATGTGGGGACCGAGGGAGACATTTGGTGTGACCATTACATTTCAGACATTTTGTTGGGGTTTTAATTGAATTAAGTTAGTCTGTGAGACCTAATTGATTTACTGTTTTTTCGTTATTAATAAATGTATTTTTTATAATGCAACTCTCTCATTTTGATTACCTGTTAGAGTGGAGAGAGAGAGAGAGAGAGAGAGAGAGAGATTATGTATGCCTGACGCTCGGAGTTACACGTTTACCAAATGAATAATGGATGATCACATCTCATCTACATATATATATATATATATATATATATATGTATAAAGAGAGAGAGAGAGAGAAGAGAGAGAGAGAAGAGAGGAGTAATGTTTTAATTTTATATATATATATATATATATATATAAAGAGAGAGAGAGAGAGAGAGAGAGAGAGAGAGAGAGAGAGAGAGAATCAGGGTTTTGATAAATAAAAGGAGGAAATATAACCTCTCCTCTGGTAAGCAAAGCACAAAATTGAATAAAATTAAGGAGGAAGAGAGATAGGAGTAAAGAGATAGAGAGATGATGGATAGATTAATGAGATGGAGAATCAGAATTTATGAGGAACTGTAAGAAGATAAATGAATGAGTGGATGACTTGGGGTGATCAGAAGAGAGGATGAATGAGTCATTCATTTGGATGACGTTTGGGAGAGGGATGAGGCTGTCATCCGTCCTCCCCAGCCATGTATCTCTCTCTCTCTCTCTCTCTCTCTCTCTCTGTCTAATTCCTCGTATCGTCAATCACAAAATTAACATCGCCTACATCTTTCAAGTTATTTGCTTTGAAAATGTAAACTAGCAGAAACAACGCAGATAAGACAAATTGGAATATCTGCGAAAAATGTGCAAAATACAGAAATTTTTCGTGGATAAATTCACAAGAAATGAAATTTCTAGAAAGTAGAATATTATATGTCATAAACAAAATAAAAGTTTACGAATTCGGTTACAAGTAAGTGATGTCTTATCAGGTAAGAATAATGGTGAATAAGATGAAGGCTTGGGTTGCAAATATCATGCAGGGAGAGAGAGAGAGAGGAGAGAGAGAGAGAGAGAGAGAGAGAGAGAGAGATTATATAACCCTTTAAGCAGATGCCGTAACAGTCAATCAGTTAAGTGGTCATTGCCTCCCTTTCGGTGCTTCCGTTACAGAGACTGTCAAAACAATTATATCCTTTGATGGGAACGAAAACAAGAGAGAGAGAGAGAGAGAGAGATTATCATTAATATTCATTTTTGCCCATTAACCAAGCTGGCTGTTTTTGTACTTTACATAGAGCTAAGCAGAAAGTGCAGTAGTTTTTGTAGGTACAAGTTTAGTTATACAATGCACAGCAAAGCATTTCGAGAATGAACACAGGAACCCGGGAAATATTCATATACAAAATCCTCCGATTAAATATTGCCATTAAATGTGTGGAAGGAGGTTATCAACAGCAAAATTCCCACAGTAACCAGCGATAATTAGCAGTATATAGTAGTGAAAACAAATCAAGGAAACTGTTTACATTTTGTTTTCTGTAAAAGAAAACTATTGATACGGCTTTGCCTGTCCCTCCGTACTTTTTCTGTCCGTCTTCAGGTCTTAAAAGCTACTGAGGCTAGAGGGCTGAAAATTCGTATGTTGATCATCAAACATACGAATTTGCAGCCCTCTAACCTCAGTAGGTTTTATTTGATTTACGGATAAAGTTAGGTATGATTGTGCGTCTAGCACCGCTATGGTTATAGTAACACAGTACACCACCAGTCCGTGGCTGAAAGCTTCATGGGCCGCGGCTGAGAGTTTTCATGTGCCGTGGTTCAGAGTGTTTCATGCAGCATTATACACTCTACAGAAAACTCGATTACGCCCAAGAAACTTCGGCGCATTTTTAACTTGTTTTCGTTGAAATCGAATACTAAGAGCGTACAGCGGGCCACACTTAGGAGGGTCACACACAGTGGCACCAGGGTAAGAATTGGTAAAAATCCCCCACATTAATGTGCCACCGACGTCATCATCGAGATAATTAGTTCGTATATATTCTCAAAAATGTGCCAACGATAATTGCATTGCCTCTTCGCACTAAAACTCATGGCGCATCTGCACAATAAAAAAAAAAGTAAAATGAATATCAATGAAGCCATGCGTGTTTTTACACATTGCTTCGTATTACGCTCTGTAACACAAACAAATGTATTAAAATACTTCCGGAGTATTTTCAGGCAGAGTGAGACGACGGAACAACTCCATCTGGGACGAGAAAGAACCGAATAGAGAGAGAGAGAGAGAGAGAGAGAGAGTCCAAAAAGTATACTGAATGCGAAGGGAATTGAATTAGCGAGAAAGAGGAAGAAAAAGTGAATGAAAATTAATAAGACATTCGAATCGACCGGCGGAGAAGTGAGGTAGTGATGTCCTTAGTCGATTTCAACTTATATATATATAATATATATATATATATATATATATATATATATATATATATATATATATATATATATATATATATATATATATATATATATATATATATATATATATATATATATCGCTCGAAGTTTTCACATACTTTGTTATAGTGGTGATTGATTGTTTGATAAAAGTATAATGAATTTGCAGAGCAGTCAGTGCACTGGTCGTCTATTATACTAGATATATATATAGTATATATATATTATATATTATATATAATTATATATATTAGTTTCATCATACTATACTTACAATATAAATATATATATATATATATATATATATATATATATATATATATAGCAATATGAATATTTTACATATAACATTGTAATAACAAAAGAATAAATCCTAAGAACAAGCATGAAAACAACTTTCCAAACTGCTCGTCGTTCCCATTCCACCCCATCTCTCTCTCTCTCTCTCTCTCTCTCTCAAAAACTCTTTCTTTCACGTGCCGTTCTCGAAGGACATCATTGCTGTTTGCCCTCGCAAGCAAAAGTGCATGGCGCTCGAGAGCAAGGTCGGATCCATAATGCTTCCAAGTCAACAAGACTTCGAACACGGGACGACTATTCTAGGAACGTGACAGAGAGAGAGAGAGAGAGAGAGAGAGAGAGAGAGAGAGAGAGAGAGAGAGAGAGAGAGGAAGGCATCGCCACTGAATTACATGTGGTGTGGTTTGGCGAAGAAGAATTCGACGTCAATTTCGCCCTCTTGCTCGATGGATGAATATGAGAAAGTAGGGATCGATCACTTCTGTGATGAATCAAATTTTCTGTGTGGTAATTTTACACACACAGACACACGCACACAACCCCACATTATATATATGTGTATAGTTGTATATAAATATATATATATATTATTTATATAACCTATATATTATATTATATATAATATATATATATATTATTTAAATATTATGAGTCTGCTCACATCACCGTGATTCATATATACGCATTAAGCTACAAATGTCCTTTAGTATCTACTTCCCTCTACCTCAGAATTAATATATTTTCAAATATGTTAACTGAATGGGAATTTTTAGTTGATGATAATTATCAACTAAAAAATCCCTTCCAGTTAACAGTTATATGAAAATATATTAATTCTGAGGTAGAGCTAATTAAATATTATATATATAAATATATTATAATTTAATATATATATATATATATATATTATATGTGTAATATATATATATTTATTTACATAAAAGACATACACACACACACATTGTGCTTTGTTCCCGTTCATTCCTCGTCCACTCACTGGCCTCACAAATCCGTTTGCGTAGGAGCAGCGGGATTCACTTGTATCAATCCGGCGCCATTAAATCTAAGCCAATGACCTCGTATCGAATCGGGTCATCATCACCTCACGCCCTTCCCCGAGCATCAGTGCCTTAATGGAGTGATCTAAGTCACAAACGGGAGAGAGAGACAGACAGACAGAGACAGAGACAGAGAGAGAGAGAGGGCAAGAGCTTCCGTAATTCTGCATTTATTTGGAGGACACTAATATTGTTTACATGCAGTAAACATAGAGAGAGAGAGAGAGAGAGAGAGAGAGAGAGAGAGAGAAGGCAAGAGCTTGCGTGATTCTTCATGTATTTGGAGGACACTAATATTGTAAGCAAAAGCAGAACATAAGAAGAATTGTTAAAGAAGATTCTTACTAAATTCGCAAAAAAAAAAAATAAAAGGCTGGATGAAATCTGTTTTTCCCATACAACGTGGTTAAATCCTCCCCCCCCCCCCCCCCCCCGCCCCCCTCCCAAATAAACCCGATTCCTGTCCCCACGAAACGGGGAAAAGAAATGGCCTGAGGTTCCCCAACTGGAGGACATAATGTCAGGTCTTAGCTTCCGAATGGCTAATAAATTTCCATCTAAGTTATCAGGACGTTTCATGGAGGATTAAATTCATCCTTCAGGATTTTAGGACCTCCATATGGGGAGAAGATTTCTCTTCACGGCTGTTTTGCTCAATCGGCGGGAATTGTAGGGGTTGGAAAGTTGGGGAATTTTGGGAGGTTGGAATGTTGGGGAAATCTGGGAGGTTGGAATGTTGGGGATGTGATGAGTATGAGAGGTTGAGGATTGTGGGAAGTTGGAATGTTGGGGAATTCTATGGCGTCGGAATGTTGAAGAATCGTTGGGGTTACAATGTTGGGGAAGGGGTTGGAACGTTGCGGAATGTGGGTGGTTGGAATGTTGGGGAATTGTGAGAAGGGTTGGAATGCTGCGGAATTGTGGTGAGTTGGAATGTTGGGGAATTGTGAGACGTGTTGGAATGTTGCGAATTTATGAAAAGTATTGGAATGTTGCGGAATTGGGGGGGTGGGGTGGCCGTTGAAATGTTGTGGAATTATGACAGGAGTTGGAATGTTGTGGGATTGGGGAGCGAGGGTTGGAATGTTGTGGAATTGTTGGTAGTTGGAATGTTGGGGAATTGTGAGAGGGGTCTGAATGTTGCGGAAATGGTGGGAGTTGGAATGTTGCAGAATGTTGGGGGAGGGGGTTGCAATGTTCTGGAATTGTGGAGGAGTTTGAATGTTGTGAGAGTGTGGGGGAATTAGAACGTTGGGGAATTGGAGGATCGGAACGTAGGGGAATTTGGGCGGAAGGAATTAGCAGATTCAAATGTATTTACTTCTATGTCAATGTTTTGCTGAACATGTGGGTGTGTATCTGTTCAAGCAATGTTATTGTCTTGCTTCTTTCCGTAATAGTTGTAATATTCATATGGCAATATTTGTGTGATTATAATTATCAGTGTATTCTGTAGTCCGCTTGTTTACGACAGAATAATGACAGAGGCTTTTTTTGGGTCTTTTAAGATTTTCATCATGAGTTTGGTAATTTCGTTTCACTAAAATTACCCCCAAAATACTGTTCCCGCCTTCAGGTAAAACAACATAAAACAGCCTTCAGTGAGAAATAACAAGGCGTGATCTGACCTCCAGCTTATTCTGGACGCGTGCAAGATTTTCCCCTCCCGCATAAGTTGTGTAAACATTATGTTCCTAACTGAACGTGAATTAGAACGTGCTAAAATCTAAAATCATTGTTTGCGCATGAATTATTTTTTTACATTTTCATTCAAATAAATAAATCATAAATATCCTATCCTAAAATTCCTGGATATTTAACTCAATGGGAAACCCTTTTCAGACATTTTTAGGCTTTCCTGCCTCTCCCCCCCCCCCCCCCAACAACACCAAACCCAAACCAACCAAAATGAGGTTGTAGGTTTACTCCCCGAGTAAGCGAAAATGTGAGATCGTATCAAGTTGAAACCAAATCATTTATAGATCACACGACAAATTACAAATCTCCCCTCCTCTGATGTTGATTCCGTTCAACTGTTAATTAATCTCCTAAGAAAACGTCAAGCTGATTCATTATCCGGAATTATCATATGATGAATAATTAATGATATTATTTTAAGTTTGGCTGCTGGTGCTACGACCCCGTTTGACATTTAAAACTCCCTTTTCTGAATGGCATTATCTCTTCGGATATTACGAGTCTCATTAACATCCAAATGAGCATAACGGGAGAGGGTGCAAGCGTTCGGACGCCAGCCAACGTTTTTTTTTTTTTTTTTTTTTTTTTTTTTTTTTTTTTGTTTTTTTTTTTTTTTTTTTTTTTTTGTGTGGTTGTTGTTGGGAAGGGGGCTGAAATATTGATAAACAGGGGTACGGAAGTGACTGAGAGTTAGGGCTAAATCTAGGAAACACGTTTTGGAAGAAGTTAATCGTGTAAATATATTTCCCCTACAATTTTAAACAGTGTCTCTCACATGGCGCACTGTAGGCGTTACTAGTGGGTATTTGCAGTGCCCCCTTGGCCCCTAGCTGCACCCACCTTTGTCCTTATGCTTTATCTCCTTTGTTATCTGGATCTCTTTCATCTTACTTTCCAGCCTCTCTAACTCCCTATTTTCACTGTCTTGAACGGTGAATGGGGGAAAGTACCGCGTGCTTGGCTTGACAGCCTAAATTTCGAAAATTAGTATAAAGAAAATCATTATATTCCAAATTTGTTTAAGGACTGACAATTTCGAAGCAAATCATCGAAAATTGAAATGTGGTAGAGTCATAGTTAAGTTTATGTGTTTACTTATGCATTATTGAAGCATTTCCGTAATTAATATTCGTAAAGTTGACCGTCACTTTATTTGGACGCTTACGAAGCGGCCGCCACTCAATGTGACTAAATTCATTTCCTAAACATTCAAAAGTCTGACGTCATCCAAGAAATAATTAGTTCATATATATTCTCAAAAATTAGCCGACGGTAATTGTTATTCTGTCTTCGAAACGAGTAATTATAATTGCGTTAAAAAAAATAGAAAACAAACTTAATGACGACGGTCAGGTCGAATCTGTTTGTGTCACTGATTGATAGTTCTCATCAAAACGGTCATGATGGTTGATACAACATAAACTGAAACAGAAGAAGGAACGCGTAATTAACTGAAAAATATCCATAATACAAACGCAACTGACGAATAAGGACAGACAATGAAAGTCCTTGCATCGAGAGAGAGAGAGAGAGAGAGACTATCATCATCACAGGATCGTTCACAATATCCAAATGTCGCAATAGTTAGTAAATTAATTAACTTTGATGCACCGTCATTTCCAATTCATAGGCGCCTTGGTTACCTGCACCTCTCTCTCTCTCTCTCTCTCTCTCTCTCTCTTTCTCTCTCTCTCTCTCTCTCTCTCTCTCTCTCTCACTGCCTGCTCAGTTAGAACTAAATACTAAGACTTCATCACAGTGAATTAAAATAAGCGAAGGGTGTTGTGCATCAATCAAGAACTTGATGGAGCCGGAAAATCGGATTTAGACGAGAGAGAGAGAGAGAGAGAGAGAGAGAATCATTAAGACGACTAGGGCTTAAACTAATGCCAATGAAATTAATATCACATATTCTATTTATCGATAAGTGCACGGGTACATATGTATGTGTGTATCCAGCATCCATTGCTTCAATCTTTAGCCTAATAATGTCGACAAATAAACAACAAAATCTATTTCAAAACACGAATCACTTTCTCCCTCCCCCTTTTTTTTACCAATAATATGATAACACTAATATTTTGTTTCCCCTCCCCCTTGGATTTGGTGGGGGGGGGGGAGGTTAGTACTGTCAGTGCTCCTCACACGTGCTCTGGAGGCATTACTTAAAAGAGGTTCTTTGCAGCGTCCCCTCGGCCCCTAGCTGCGACCCCTTTCATTCCTGTTCATATTCCCTTTCTTCCATCTTACTTTGTTTCTTCTTGGTCCGCAGCCTCTCGGCCTGTCTTTCCTATTTACCTTTTAAAAGGCGTCTCTTTCAGCAAAGTCTCTCGGGTTCCGCTGCGTCTGGCGCAGCCAAGCGGTAAGTGGCTTTCAGGCAAAAGAGCATTAGGGCGACGGGACGACGAAGTCGAATCCTTAATGTTCTGGCCAGGCAAACAAACAAGGCTTCAAGCAAAAGGGTCCAGGGGTACCAGCACCACCCCGCTCCAGGGGCCCTCTAAACCCTCGGTGCTCACGTCATGAAGGAATTTACATTTTACATAGTGCTCGGAAAGGAATTTTATGTGATCGTATGCGAAAGAGAGGTCGGATATTCTCCGATCTGCCGGGAGATTGTGGATGGAAGATTGACAGGGGAAACTATAGTACTAGACGTATGTGTTATCACGGAGAAAGCAAGAGGCAGATGTTCTTGAAAAACATAGAGAATACAAATTGAATATGTGTATAATTTTAGCAGGTCAAAATCATATTATCTTGAATGATAATAGTACCTCCTTGACGTGAAAGATGGTAAAGAATTTCCATTATTTTCAATGTTACCAAATCAGAATAGTTATTTTGTCAGTGCTAATTCCCCCCTTTACCTTTTCACAGTTCATCCATTTTACAGAGACACAGGTCGAACATATTTTTAGAATAGACTATGTGCACTTTATATATATGAATTCCCCTTCGGTACATATATGAAGATATATCAATTCCGATGTAGAGCGAATTAGATATTAAAGGACATTTGTAGCTCGAATGATATATATATGTATGTATGTATGTATGTATGTGTATATATATATAGTATATATAGATATATATAGTATATATATGTGTGTGTGTGTGTGTGTGTGTGTGTATATATATATATATATATCTATATATAGTAATATATATATATATATATATAAATATATATATATATGTTGTGACAAAGTGCCAAGTATCTGGTTACTACACTTACCATTGATTAATTGTTACCTCACAACAGCCAGACACCTGAACCTTCATCACAGGTACTAAACGACTGAATACTCTAAAGGCAACAGTGATCCCTTAAACAACTTACCAGTATTGCAGAAAATCAGACTAGGTTCATCAAAAAAGGTGTGGGGTAATCTTGTAAGTAATTTAATTAATTAAAGGGCATCACTTCATCAACAACTTTAAAATTCCAAGCACTTCCCTGATTCCAGAAGTCTAAGTACTTCCCTGGTCCTAAGTCACTTCAAGTAAATTGAAGGAAAACAGATCAATTACCACTCTATGTTTCTACCTAAGCAAATCCTATAAATATACAGGTTTAAATGAAAACACTTATACAAATTTTAAATACAAAAATGTATTATTAAACTCAAAATTATAAGTGAAATTCACCATATCAGGGAAAATTACTGTTACTTGAAAACAAAACATAGTTTAATTAATTCTTGAATCAATTAAGTAAAATTAAATCAAAATTAATTTATCACAAAATTCAAGAAAATTTATTCAATCAAAATTCAAAAGTGTTAGGCAATACTTAGAATTTGGAAGTTAATTCACAAGTGTTAAATTCAATTAAATGCAACGATAAATTAATGAAAATAACTAATTAAATTGTGAATGCAAATGAAAACACAGAAAAATGTGGAAAATACCAAAAATTGCAAAAACTACTAATCACACAGAATATAAAATAAAAAGACACACTTCAATGAGAAAATGGATAAATGTACTTCAAATGAAACAAACACAAAACACAAATATTTGCAATGTGTAAAAATGTAAATTTTAATTAAACCACTGTAAATATTAGTTATTAGTGTTTACCAAACCACTGTTACCATTAGTTATTAGTTGCAACTAATAGAAATATAACACACTTTACCTTTACCAATTTTCTTTCTGCTGCAGCTTGTTCAAAAATTCACCACAATTCACAATATTTCTCAAATGAAAATGAAAGGCGCCGTTACACTTGTACAATGTTTGCTCAGATTCCACAAAGAGCACTAAATAATACTAAATAACTCTAAGAAATATCAATTCTGAAATCTATAAGAAATATCAAATCTAAAATCTACAAGTTAATAGTGACCAATTTACGTTTATGTTAATATAATCTCAAGTATGTCGAGAGAGAGAGAGAGAGAGAGAGAGAGAGAGAGAGAGATGTCTGAACGTGATGCTGTTCTAGGTAATGATGAAACTCTTCCTTGTATGGGTACTTCAAGAGCCTGAGGAGTTCAAAACGTTTTGGGCAGGCAAAAGATGATGCAATTCTTTCTAGAAGCTTCTAATTATGACGTAACTTTACAGAAAAATCGTGAAATCTGCACGTGGTTTCAGCAAACGCGTATGAAACGAGTCAGCTCAACAAAGCCACGTATTTGATGAAAGACTCGAGCGAGCAAGATGACTGACATGTTTTCGATTGAAGCAAAAGTCCCTATCAGACGTGTTGACAGATTAGGAAAGCAAAGTAGAAATGTCGGGGTCTCTTATCGCAAGGCATTGACATAATAGGGAAACAACTCTAACTTCGAACGGACAAAGATATCTTCTTTCTTTCTTTACATTTTACGTTATATATTAACTTTTACATTATGTTATGCGAAATCTGAACACACATTTTAAACATCCTACAACTCTAACTAGTTAATGAATCTGAAAAAATGTTGCAAAACTCTATATATAACATTTTATAGTCAAAGAGGGGATATATGTGTTTTGAAAGTAGCAACATATAATAATAATAATAATAATATATGTGTGTGTGTATTAATATATATGATATATATATATATATATATCTATATATATATATATATATATATAGATAATATATATATATATATATATAGATACATAAATATATATACATATATATATATATATATATATATAATATATATATATATATTAAAACAACAGTACATTATTGTATCATTAACATGATAAACTTTATAATACTATAAGGATATATTTGTTTGAAAAATGTTGAGGTGGGTTGGAGCGAGTTGTAACTTATTGCGCATCTGGAATATCTTTTGTCTTACCCATATCTCAGTGTGTACGGTTAGCGGGCGAACTGCCGTAAAATTTGCTAACCACTCTGGTACTGCCTATTGTGTTGAGTGGTGGTGGCTGGTGGTGGCAGGTGTTATTCTTGTGGATGTAGACACAAGAATGAAGTCGGTGACATATAAGGCCGGCAGGTGATGGGATATTTGTGTTTGGCAATCTCCTATTGGGGTTCAAGGCCTGTGATAGTGAGGCCAGTGAAGTGAGTGCAATACAGTGTATTATGGATGTTATATGATATTTCAATTGGAATTGCCCTTATTGGAAATTGGATTCTATGTATATATACAGTAATACTTAATGATATGAGTACATTTAATTTGATGCCGAGTGCTTTAGTGGCTACAGTACCATAATTTACGGTGGTATTTATTTACGTTGCTATAAACATAGTTATTGTTAGAAATATACATATCAATGTGGATTGTTCATGTACATTAATAGAAGGGTTGTATTTAAGGACAAATATTTTTTTTTATAATTAAATTGTGAAAATTAGGGAAAATTCAAAATTTGTATAGCTGGTTGGATTGTATTAATTTTTATTACATGGAATATATATTTCAGGTTGAAACCTATCGTTGGCAATAAAAACTGTTACTACTTATGGTCCATCCTTGAACATCCCAGTACATTTCAACTTCATCCGCCATGGGTGTGCAAGAGGAACTTGTCGCCCTGAAGAGGAAGAGGGCAGTCAGCAAAAGGAAGTTCACCAGGAAGGTAATTATGTGCAATGAAGGAATCAATTGAGGTGATGATTTATCAGTGTTAACGAAGAACTATGAGGAAATGGTTGAAGCCTTTAAATGCCTAGAGTATCAAAATGGTGAACTGATACAATTTATATGTGAAAACGAGGATAAGCTAGCCGATAGTAATTTAGAAGAAGAAGCCCAACAATATATTCTAGATAGTGAAAGATTAAAATGTGAAGTAAGTGCAAAAATATTCAAAGGTGTCCAGGATGTAAAGGCAACAGATAAATTGAAGGTTAAAGTAAAGAAATTTGAACCACCAATGTTCGAAGGTAATTTAAGAAACTATCCAACTTTTAAGGAAGATTATGAGAATTTAGTTAAGAGTATATACGGTACTCATCCATATGCTCTCAAAATGTGTCTAGGTGGGGAAGCACTTCAAGCAGTGAAGGGCTCAGAGGGTAATTATGATGAAATGATTCAACGTTTGGATGATAAATTTGGGAATTCAAGAAAGATTGTAGACTTAGTGGTTGGTGAGCTTAGATCTCTAAAGAAAATTTATGATGATGATACCAAAGGATTTATTAAAATGGTCGATTAGGTTGAGCAATGTTGGCTTGATTTAAAAAAGGTAAATCTCTCTGATGAACTTAATAGTGCAAACGTTGTCAGCCATATAGAAAAGGTTTTACCTTCACTTCAAAAGAGAGAATGGGTAATTAAAGCAGATGAGGTATCAGTAACTAGCAATCTTTTTCCTGAGTTGTTGAAGTTCTTACAGAAGGAGAGAAAAATTTTGGAATATATGAATTCTAATGTTAGGAGTAGCGGTAGTGATAATAAGGCAATAGTCCATCATGTTGACAGCACAGTTGAGAATGAATCGGAATTAATAAAATTGGTGAAAAAAATCGGGGAAGAACAAAGTATAAAAAATAAGGAATTTGAATCTTGTATTGTTAACTTGACAGAAATGGTGAAAGGTATTAAACCTAAGGCAGATAGTAAGGGGATAGGATGCCTGTTACACAATTCGATTGGTCATGATATAACAGAATTTTATAAATTTAATGGTTGTGGTAGCAAAGAAAGATTTGAGATTATAAAGGGTAATGGAATATGTTTTAGGTGTCTAAGGGGATATCATCCTGCTCGTAGCTGCAAGGTGGGTACATTGTGTGATATCATCATTGAAGGTATAGGGCCATGCAATCGTAATCATCATCCACTGTTGCATTCCGATAGAGTAGAAAATAGTATTCACAAAGCGATATCAGAAAAGGGATTTGCAGTTGTGTTGATATCAGTAGGTGGTAATAGTAAGAACATGCCTGTTAATGTACTGTGGGATCCAGGAGCGGATATTTCATTTATAACAAATAGGATGGCTAAGAAATTGGGTTTAAGTGGAAAGCATATAAATTTATCCATGATCAAAGTGGGCAATGCGGTTGAATATCACTCAAGCAACGAATATTGTGTACCACTAATTGATAAATCTGGTAAGGTTTGGAATGTGAATGCTGTTGGTATTAATGAAATAACAGCCAAAATCAAGAAAGTAGACTTATCCAGGGTATCTGAACTTTTGGAGGGAATATCAAACTTAGAGCTGAATCGCCCACATGGGGAAATTGATATGCTTATTGGTGCTAATTATTGTGAAATATTGCCAAGGGTTGTTGAAACAAATAAGGGTCTCCAGTTGCTAGAAAATCAGTTTGGGCTCAGCATACGGGGTAGACATGATGAAATTACCAATCAAGTTAATACTAGTAATCATGTGTTTGTGAGAATTCATAAACTTTCAAGTTCAGGAAATTTGAATGAAATCAATATTGAGCCAACAGTAATCCACAATGTATCAAATGTATGTGCAGAGGTTGTCCTGGACCCAATTATGTAAGTTTGAAAGAAGAAAAGGAAATGAAATTGATTGAGGAAGGATTAACGTATGACGAGAAGCAGAAAAGCTGGTTTGTAAGGTATCCTTGGATAAGAGATCCAAATCATTTGAAAAATAACATAAAGGTAGCAAATGCCAAGTTAAGAACAACAGAGAATAGATTAAGGAAACTTGGGAATGAGTATGCAATAAAATATCAGAAAGAGATGGAAGATATGGTGAGAAGGGAGTAGCTAGGAAATTAACTAATAAGGAGATTCAAGAGTACAATGGCCCAATTCACTATATTCATCATCATGAGGTGTTGAAGCCAGAATCTAGTTCAACCCCAGTGCGCATTGTCTTCAATTCTTCAGCATCTTATTGGGACAGAGGTTAAACGATTTTTGGGCTAAGGGGCCTGATATTTTGAACAGTTTGCTGGGAGTGTTGTGTAGATTTAGGCAAGATGTACTGTAAAACTCAGCACACTAGATGAACATACACATAGATTTGTATGGAGGGACTTGGATTATAGTAGGCCACCTGATCAGTATGTTCTTACCACAGTAACATTTGGAGATAGGCCCAGTGGTACTATAGCTATGGTAGCTTTGAGACATACAGTAGAACAATTCGGTAAGGAATCCCCGGATGTGCAAGATATGATTCTTAATAATACATATGTAGATGATATACTGTATTCTACTGATGCCATCGAGAACGCAATCAAATTAATACAGGATACTGAAAGGGTAATTGTCTCAGGGAAGTTTCAGAATAAAGCACTGGATAGTCAGCGGGCATTATGAAAACTGCAATATAAGAATAATAGAATCTGATAGTGAGAAAATCTTAGGTTTAAAATGGAATCCTGTAGATGACTATTTTTCCTTTGCTGTAAGACTCAACTTTACACCAAGAATAAGAAAGGTTAGAGTTTGTCCAAATTTAGATATAGGTGAATTTGATCATAAATTTCCAGAAATATTAACACGCAGAAAGATATTGAGTTCAAATTGCATCGTTGTATGATCCCATTAAGGGTTGGTTATTTAACCCATATGTTACTCAAAGCTAAGATCTTGATGAGATCCATGATTTCCAAAAGTAAACTCGAATGGTGGTGGAATCAAGTGGGGATGATCTAGCTTGATGATTCCATGATGAACGAATGGAAAGCGTTTTTCAAAGAATTGTATGGACTGGAGTCATTAACTTTTAGAAGACCCTTAAAGCCATCTAATGCTTTTGGTAAGCCGAACCTAGTAATATTTTTTATGGTAGCGCGCAAGCATATGGGGCTTGTGCATATGTGAGGTGGCAAATCAGTGATAATAAGTTTAAATCAAGTCTGATAATGGCGAAAAATAAGATTGCACCAGTGAAACAAATGTCTATTCCTCGTCTGGAATTATGTGGTGCTCTCATAGCAGCTAGGATGAGAGAACTCATAGTAAAGGAGTTTTCATGGGAGTTTGAGTCAGTCTATCACATAGTTGACTCAACAATTGTGAGATCACAAATTCAAAAGGAGTCCCATGGATTCAACCCATTTGTTGCTGTACGCATTGCAGAGATACAAATAAAAACTGATTCAAGGGAATGGTGGTGGGTTGATTCAATTCAAAATGTTGCAGATATGACCTCTAAACCATGTAGTCCAGAAAAAATTGGTGAAAATTCTGCCTGGCAAAATGGACCAAAATTCCTAACATTACCAATTTCAAAATGGCCTATCAAACAAAATTGTGAAAAGGAACTAACTGATAGAGTAGGTGTTGTCATGGCTGTTACTAAAGTAAGTCGGAACCATGTTCTACACATGATTGATGTTAATAGATTTAGTGATTATTACAAACTACTAAGAGTTACATGCAGAGTAATGAATGTTTTCAAATGCAGATCCTTTAAGGGCATGCTGAGGGAACCAACAGTTCAAGGAATTATTAAAGCAGAACTAATGTGGGTTAGAGAGATGCAAAGGGACATGACTGATTGGAAAGTGAGGTTCAGAAGATTAGGACCTTCAATTAAGAATGGAGTCATAGTAGTAGGACAAAGAATTTCTAAGTGGCTAAAGGAAAATTGGAATAGAGAAGACTATATGTTGCTACCAGCAAATCATCCAGTTACTAGATTGTATATATCATATGTACATGGGGTTGACCATGCAGCATGCAGGCATAGAGACTACTTTGGCAAAATTACAAAGAAAATTCTGGGTTCCAGGGGCCAGAAAAATAATAAAGGCAATAAAAAATCAATGTGTGACATGTAGGAAGTTAACAAAGAAATTAGAAAACCAATGCATGGGTCAAAAGAGGATAGAAAGAATGAAACCTGCTCCACCTTTCTATTACGCAGCCATAGATTTGTTTGGACCCTTAACAATAAGAGACACGGTTAAAAATAGAACTCATGGTAAAGCCTTTGGTGTTATATTTAACTGCTTAGTTACTAGAGCTGTTCACTTGGATTTGTCTGAAGGATACAGTACTGATGATTTTCTGACCACATTTCAAAGGTTTATTGATATTAGAGAAGCTCCTAAAGCTATATATTCAGATAAGGGAATTCAGTTGATATCAGCAAGCAAGAAAATAGAAACCATTGGAGAAAGGAAGGGGTAACTTGGATCTTTAATATGCCTAGTGACGCACCTTGGTATAATGGGGCAAGTGAAGCACTGATCAAATCTGTCAAAAGGTGTCTATGTATTAGTGTGGGAGATTCTGTGTTGAATTTTGGAGATTAACAAACTGCTTTGTTTGGTATTGCTAATCTGATGAATGAAAGACCAATTGGAACAAAACCTGGATTTAGTTTAGAGTTGGGGGGCTACCTCTGTCCCAATGATCTGTTGCTTAGTCGGTCCACTTGCTTTTGTCCAAGTGGGATGTACGATATTAGTGGGGATCGCAAAATGAGATTAAAGTTTATACAAAGTATAATAGAATACTTCTGGAAAAAGTGGCAACGAGACTATTTTCCGTCATTGTTAATCAGGCAGAAATGGCATACAACTAGGAGGAATGTAAGAGTTGGAGATGTGGTACTTGTGCAAGATAGTAATGTTGTAAGGGGGGGCATGGAAACTAGCACAGGTGATTAGAGCTGATCCAGGACAAGATGGCGTTGTCCGTGATGTTGATTTAAGGTATAAGATTATAAAGCATGGGAAGGGATATGATGGTGAAGTGGATAAGATTATGTGTAGATCGGTACACTGGTTGGTGGTGTTATTACCAATAGAAGAACAATGTAATCATACGTAGTTTACCTTTGGGTAGGGTATCGGTAATTTGTCACTAATGGTGGGGGAGTGTATCATTAACATGATAAACTTTAAATACTATAAGGATATATTTGTTTAAAAAATGTTGATGTGGGTTGGAGTGAGTTGTAACTTATTGCGCATCTGGAATATCTTTTGTCTTACCCATATCTCAGTGTCGCACGGTTAGCGGGCGAACTGCCGTAAAATTTGCTAACCACTCTGGTACTGCCTGTTGTGTTGAGTGGTGGTGGCTGGTGGTGGCAGGTGTTATTCTTGTGGATGTAAACACAAGAATGAAGTCAGTGACATATAAGGCCGGCAGGTGATGGGATATTTGTGTTTGGCAATCTCCTACTGGGGTTCAAGGCCTGTGATAGTGAGGCCATTGAAGTGAGTGCAATACAGTGTATTATGGATGTTATATGATATTTCAATTGGAATTGCCCTTATTGGAAATTGGATTCTATGTATATATACAGTAATGTTTAATGATATGAGTACATTCAATTTGATGCCGAGTGCTTTGGTGGCTACAGTACCATAATTTACAGTGGTATTTATTTACATTGCTATAAACATAGTTATTGTTAGAAATATACATATCAATATGGATTGTTCATGTACATTACTAGAAGGGTTGTATTAAGGACAAATATTTTTTTTTTATAATTAAATCGTGAAAATTAGGGAAAATTCAAAATTTGTATAGCTGGTTGGATTGTATTATTTTTTATTACATGGAATATATATTTCAGGTTGAAACCTATCGTTGGCAATAAAAACTGTTACTACTTATGGTCCATCCTTGAACATCCCAGTACAATTATCTTATATCCCTGCAGCTCCAGTCAATTCCACATAAATGAAAATATTTCAATTTCTCAAAGTATATCGAAATTGTATCCCCTAGAACATTATTAAATTTCACGGGACAAATTTTGTTATATGTGCATTACGTTATCCTATATCCCGACGCCCCATTGAAATACACAGTAAGGAGTCCTAATGACTTTTTAAAACGTAATACGAGGGGGTAGTGCCGGAAGCGAACATCACGCGGTGCATTGTAGACATTACTGAAAGTTCTTTGCAGTGTCCCTTGGGCCCCCAGTTGCAAATCGCTTTCATTCCTTTGACTGTACCTCCTTCCATATTATCTTTCTTACATATTGCTTTCCACCCTCTCCTAGCAATTGTATCTTAGTGCAACTGCGAGCTGCGAGGTTTTCTTCCCGTTACACCTTGAAAACCTTTTTACTCTCAATTTCTATCCCAGCGCTTGGCCTAAATTTTATATTCGAATTCTAAAAGTTACGAAATCGTACACCCCGCTCGATGCTCTGCTAAGACTTGAATTCAGAGCAGTATTTTAGGATCCTCCCAATAATTCAGAGAGAAGTTCAGCTGTCACCTGTAACGCATGCTCCTTGTGGATAAATTAGATCCTTCGGACAATTACTATTGTCACCGAGAACTTCAAATGTCACCTGCAGCGCATGCGCCCTGCGGAAAGATTGCGTCATTTATTTACCTGTAGTTCTGAGTTACGCAACAATCTTCCTGTATTTAACGTTATGGATATTACTGCTCAATAGTTAAATGGAGACCGTAATGCTACTCTGCAGTTTATGTACGTGAAACAAAGATAATTATATCTATACATTGTCATGCCACGCCTGTCTAATGCAGGCGTTAAATACAATAAAGCTGCTGGTTTAATTCGTAAATGATTCTCCTCCATTGTGTTTTCTTCAAGACATTTTAGAAAAAAATGTGATAACCATCACTAACGTCAAAATGTCGCTGATCGTTCCAAAATAGTTTTTACATACAGATTTAAAGGACCATCTCTCTCTCTCTCTCTCTCTCTCTCTCTCTCTCTCTCTCTCTCTCTCTCTCTCTCTCAAAGGTGAGTAATATTACCTCTCTCTCTCTCTCTCTCTCTCTCTCAAAGGAGAGTAATATTACCACTACCTCTATCAAATTACCTTCTCTCTCTCTCTCTCTCTCTCTCTCTCTCTCTCTCTCTCTCTCTCTCTGAAATGATATTTCTGGAGGTTCAGATGGCTTATGCCTCTATAAACTTACTATTAATGGCACATGACACATTTATTTTGATTGCCTCCAATAACATTTTCCAGTTAAAAGAATTGGATCGTTTCGGAAGCGAGTTTTTTTGCAGAGAGAGAGAGAGAGAGAGAGAGAGAGAGAGAGAGAGAGAGAGTGGAACGCCAGTTCTCGTCCAAACTTTCTTTTGTATAAATGAGCATTATTTAGAATCACGTTGCATAAGAGAGAAGACAGAAGAGAAAGTTCACGTCAAGACTTCTCTCGTGATACTGTTTGAAATCACGTTACATAGCAGAAGAGAGAGAGAGAGAGAGAGAGTCACGCCAAACTGTTTTGTATGAGTATTGCTATGTAGTTGAAAATAGGGAGAGAGAGAGAGAGAGTCACGCCAAACTTTGTTTTGTATGAGTATTGCTATATAGTTAAAAATAGAGAGAGAGAGAGAAGTTCACGCCAACCTTTCTTTTGTATGAACATTGCTATATAGTTGAAAATAGAGAGAGAGAGAGAGAGAAATGTTCACGTCAAACTTTCTTTTGTATGGGCATCGTTATATTTTTTAAAATCACGTTCCATAGCAAGAGAGAGAGAGAGAGAGAGAGAAAGTTCCTGTCAAACTTTCTTTCGTACAGGCATCAGTGTCTTGTTTAAAATCATGTTGCATATCAGAGAGAGAGAGAGAGAGAGATGCTAAAGTTCACGTCAAACTTTCTTTCGCTATACCGTTTAAAATCACGTTGCATCGCACGATTTCTTGTCGTATTATCTCCAGGAAGAAAAGAAAAAAAGAAAAATTCTGTCATGGGAGCGACGCTGTAACACCTCTTTTGGTGATGACTATTTTCGTCAACTCAGTCGTTCCACTGTGAAGGAAATAACGCCAAACGCAAGTGGGTTAATTTGGTGGAAATTGCGAAATTAACATACTGGGTACGATCATCTCTCTCTCTCTCTCTCTCTCTCGTCTCTCTCCTCTCCCACAACCAAAGGGAGAGTAATATTACCTCTAAACAAAATACTCTCTCTCTCTCTCTCTCTCTCTCTCTCTCTCTCTCTCTCTCTCTCTCTCATATATATATATCTATATATATATATATATATATATATATATATATATATACACACATATATATTTCAGTTTCATTATCGCATTTGTACCTAAGCCATCCTCGTTAAATTAGTTTCTATTGTTAGGTTAGTATAGCGTCTGAAATACAGATCATTCTTAACCCTGTAATCTTCTCTTTATTATTATTGTTATTATTATTATTATTATTATTATTATTATTATTATTATTATTATTAATCTCTTCCGCTAAAAAGCCCATTCAAGCTCGTTCTTCCACTCACCACGTTTTCTTCACTGATTTGCATCAACTATTTCTATCACATGATCTTATTGGTTCTCTCGCTGTATCGATCCGTTATTGTACCTCCTCTGTCTAATTTCCTTTATCGTCCTTCTCTTTGCTATCCTTCATCTGCTTCATTTCCTCTCGCTCTTCCTCCCCATCTGTCTTTTGTTCCGTGATTCGACTTCTTTCATTTTTGGGTTTAAATCACCGTGAGGGAAATATCACATTTGCAGTGCATCTTTTTATTATCGAAATTATATATTTCTCAGTTTAATTACTAATATATTTTTAGTGTAATGTTTACTGCGATTGTTATTTGTTGATTTCGCTGCTACTGCAATTGTTAGTTGTTGATTACAGTAGATTTTTTTTAATGGAACTACCACTGATACCATCAAAAGTATTCAGTCGAATATGTATGGGAGATGCATGAAAATCTCTCTCTCTCTCTCTCTTCAGTATTCAGATTCCATACTGAATAGAGAGAGAGTATAGTGGTCAAGAGAATTCTCAAACAACTGTCTTTCTGTAGTAGTAATTATCAAGTGGACCATTCTATAGCAGTAGTATAAGATTTATTATTGTTATTATTTTTTATAAGATGAACCGTATTCATATAAAACCAGCCCATCACAGGACCCATTAACTAGAAATTCAAGCTTCCAAAGAATATGGTGTTCATTAGAAAAAACTAACAGAAGGTCAAGGGAAATAAAGAAAGGGGAGATCACTTATTAAAAATGAGGTAAATATAAATGAATAAATGGATTTGAAAAGAAAAATACAAATGTAAGTAAAAGATTACAATGAAAGGAGATTGGTGTTAGAGTCGTAATGCATTGCATCTTCACTTGAACTTGGGAGGTCTCGGTTGCACGAAATCGCGGATATCAGTAGGATTTGTGGAAGGAAATCGTCATCCGAGCTTAGTTGCCACCGTGGAAGGATCTAGGTTATTTAAATGAACGGGGATCATTGCGTCTTTTGAATTCATCCAGAACTTCCTTTGACGTGGGTAGGGAATGATAGATAGTTGGGGGGGGGGGGGTGGGGGGAAGAAGTGGTTAGTGTTGGCAGTTAGTGGGGCATTTCTTTTTACCTCTAGCCTTATTCACAGCTCCATTAAAGCATAAAACGTCCGCACATTTCCATCCTTCATACATATTTCTGAATGCACTTGGGCCCTTCTTTATGATCGTTATTTGTCAATAGAGCTTTGGGATAACATAGAATTATTGGACAAGTCGCTGGGAGTATTACACAGATAAAGACTGTAATTGGAAAGAGATGAATATTATTTTAAGAAATGACAAGAGAAATTGAAGACTTCTTGATGAAAGTTATTTGCCCATAGAGCTTTCAGGGAACCTAACCTTACTGTAAAAGTTGCTGGGAATATTAAAAAAAATAATAATGAGAAAAGGTAATGAACTGCATTAAAAAGTAGTAAGAGAAACTGAAGGATTATTGTAATACCTTTAGAATTCATCCCTTTCAAATTGTGGATCCGGAAGTGGTAGTTTTTTAGTCCACATACTTATTAGATATAAAAGTATTTATATCCAAGGCAAACATGACTGAGAAAGTTCCATGACATTGAGATTCCGACGAATTTACTGTCACGCGGAATTTTTATTTATTTATTTATTTATACCTACCGTTGATTTCTCTTATCTGCTCTGTTCGAGACTAATGATATTTCCTTTGGTTTTTCACGTGGAGATTGTATATACAGCATCACTCTTTGCCTGCGGTTTGCTTGTTGGCATGCAAGCATTATTATAAACGATGTATATACATAAGCCAATATGACTGTACTTGCAAACAGAACAGTTATTGTACAATTACATGAAATGTGTATACACTTAAGAACATTTGTAGTTCTTAAATAGATTCTCAGTGGTAAAATTATGTCAACATTATTGATGTTCCCGTATTAATTATCCTTTGCATTATGTGTGACTGTGCCGGCATTGGACAATTAACTCTAGATGGAAACACTCATCGTCCTTTTAATAAAACCCCTTCACTTTCTTATCCTGTACCCCATTAGCAGGACGCCGTAGGGGAGTATCGCCGTCGGTGCCGAGGAGGTTTGCTTGCACCTCGCGGTGTACTGCAGGCATTGATCAAGGTTCTTTGCAGCGTCCTTTCGGCCCCTAGCTGTAATCCCTTTCATTCCTTTTACTGTACCATCATCCATATTCTCTTTCTTCCATCTTGTATTCCACCCTCTCCTGACAATTGTTACATCGTCCAACTTCAAGTTTTTTTCCTAGCGCTTGGCCTTTGGCCTAAATTTTACATTCCATTCCATTCCATCACCGGAATCACCATCCAACTGCGAGGTCATTATGGGACAGGAAGTATTGCCCCGAAAGCTCATTTGAATGTTGATGAGACTCGTCATATCCGGAGATAATACCTTTCGAAAGGGGAATTTTTTTTTTTTACTCTCAGGCGAGGGGGGGGGGAGGGGAGGGGGTTACCGCCCACCTTAAAATACGATTCATTATTCATTATGTGATCGATCCGGGATGAAATGAATCAGCTTAACGTTGACTTGGGAGATTAATTAACAGTTGGATAATAAATGTAATCTGGGAGGGTGGATTTACAGTTGCTGAGTCCTGATGTAGGAAATGTGACTACGTAGAATCAATAGCTTCTTTTCAAAAGTTGTTCTAGAAGTATTACTATCAGAATTATTAGAGTAGTTTCAATTCTCTCGTGGAATGTAATGAAAAATCATCATGAAAAATGAGCAAGGGGGTGTTGTGGGGGGGCGGGGTCGGAAACATGTTATAAATTGATAAACCTTCTGGGTAGGTGTGAGGTGAATAATGGTTCAGAGGTTCTATCCACAGGGCTTCATCCAATTCTTTTAAAATGCACCTTTGAGGAGAGGACTGTCAGTCTCATTGTGTTGAATTTCGTCATTCCTGACTAATTCTCTCTCTCTCTCTCTCTCTCTCTCTCTCTCTCTCTCTCTCTCTCTCTCTCCTCATAATAGGAAAAGACCAGTATTCGATCCCCGAGTCAGACGATGTGGAAAAGGGTTTGGGCATATTCTATAAATCCAGTATGCAGTTGTTAACTTAAACTCTAAATTAGATACTTGGTTATTGATCGAAGGATGTGGGTGGCCAGAAAACTGACGTGAGTGACCATACCCAGGCGAAATGTTGGCATGATCATCGAAAACGGAAGGGCCTCGAGGAGGTAATAGTCACCTCACTGAAAAGTGTAACCGTTCGTAGTTCCTCACTTATTCTGGTGAGTGGAATATGCGTGTAAGGTCGAGAACCATCACTGATCTAAGACCTCTCTCTCTCTCTCTCTCTCTCTCTCTCTCTCTCTCTCTCTCTCTCTCAGATTACCCCCATTGCAGTTGTCATTCCGAGGAAGGTCATTATCGGGAGAGGGACGCCATTGCCCCTCCCACCCAACGGGCCAAGTGATGACGACTCGGAGTTGGTACGAGGTCATTGACCTCTGTTTGATGGCTGCATCATCGGATTGGGGCGAGGGAGAGAAGAGAGGGCTTTCACCCGGCCACCGGTTGGTGGCGGTGTTGGAGAAGTGGGGGCGGGGGGATTCCTTAGATATCTGAGTAAAAACTGTAAAACCTAAAAGAATTCAGGTGCAATATATTTGTATATATCTGTTGTCTGTGTAGTAGAGTATAGTTATGTGTGTATTTAATCTGCTTTTATATTCTTTTTATACTCACTCGGCGGGTAAGCATGACACTCCACTAGATATGTTAGTTGGTGTGGTATTGGTATTGAGAGAGAGAGAGAGAGAGAGAGAGAGAGAGAGGGGCCTGCATACTCGAATGACATCTGTCAATTGGCAAGTAAGGATAACACCACTGGATTTTAGTTAGTGTGTGTGTGAGAGAGAGAGAGAGAGAGAGAGAGAGAGAGAGAGAGAGATAGTAGCTGCTTTTAAAATTAGAAGCGTTACGTAAAGCTACCGACAAACCATAGCCGTCTGGTGTAAGTGGATTTGAGGGCCAAATGAATAGGGATAATAATAATAAAAAAGACTTATAAAATCTATCTCTTTATTTTTTCTTTTCTCCTTCTCCTCTCACTCGAACTTGTTACAAACTAAGTCTAAAAATTGCAGCTGTAAATATTTAGTCGCGGAAGGAACGAAAAACGACTCATCACACGAAGATTTTAAACGAAGAAATGAGTAGAAGTAATATAAAGAATAAATTCAGTCCTTTTTGTGCTTTCTCTCTCCTTCTCCTGTCACTCTCATCCGAACTTTTGCCGCAAACTAAGGCTATAAAATCTGACAAAGAAAGGAGCAGTCAACACGCCTTCAGGGACGATATACAGGCGGGCTTAATCAAGGGTCGGCTCCTGATAGCCTCATTTCACGGCCTGTTTCAGGGGACGCCAAGTACAAGTTGATGATTGTCCTAAGTTGCTTAGGAAGAAAGTCTCTCTCCTCTCTCTCTCTCTCTCTCTCTCTCTCTCTCTCTCTCTCTGCCTGTTTCAAGGGACGGAGTGTTATACTTCATGATTGTCTCAAGTTGTTTGGGAAGAAAGTGCTCTCTCTCTCTCTCTCTCTCTCTCTCTCTCTCTCTCTCTCTCTCTCTCTGACCTTGCATTTTTTCCTCTAAGAGATTGCAGCGCCAGTAGAGTTTTTGAATGGTCGAGCGCACGGTTTTTTAAGGACATTGTGGGAATATTTTGTTTTTCATTATTTTATTTGGTTTTTCCACTGTGTTTTCTAACTCAGCCGTATATAACTTCATTAATGCTTAAAATAGAGTTCGAAATTCGAAGCCCAAAGGTCTGTGACGGGGGAACGAAAGTTCCAAAGCGTCGCTTGTTACACTGGACTGTTTTAGAGAATTGTATGTTTGTCACCTTGGAGCCATTTTTATATTGGTTATTTTTCTCTAACTGGTTATCATTAATCTTTTACGAGTGCATAAGTAATCTTTCTCTTCGTGCTTTTACTGTGAAAATATTACTTTTTTTTAAAAGTTCGTGGACACTTGCTCATCTTCATGTAATTAATTATTTATCCATTTCATTAAACGCTAAACTAGATAAAAAGAATTACTTATTTGCGTACTTTCATCATACGCTGGTGGTGGATATTGGTTCATCTCTTCCATTCGTTTATTCATTTATTTGTTTATCTATTTCATACGTTAAACGCTAAACTAAAGGGACAAGGAAAGGAAAAGGTGCATTTGAGTACCTTCATCCTAATAAACGAACAAGGAAAAGAAACCGCGTATATGCGGCCTTTCAACACAAAACGAAAACTGTGGAAGACCGCGGCACCGATGCTCTGGCCCTGTCCGAGTTATGCTCCCTAAATATGGCACCTGATTAAACCCAGAAGCCACAAAGAGCATACAAACACTCTAATCAATTAGGCGCAACGTAAGTGAGAGCAGGGGACGTGGAGAGCCCTTAGCCACCCTTAAAAACAAATACGCATCTTCCTCTTCACAAATTGAAAGCCTTTGGCTCCATTACGCCAGAATGAACTTCGTAATAAGTTGTCAAGTTGTGTTGTACTGATGACTTTTTATCATATTTAAACTGTATTGAGATAATTTGCTGATAATTGTTGTAATGATGAATGTATTCGGTTCAAACTGAGTTGAGATAAATTATTAACTTTTGTTACAATGGTAACTTTGTATTCTGTTCAGACTGGATTGAGATAAATTATTAACTATTGTTACAATGGTGACTTTGTATTCTGTTCAGACTGAGTTGAGATAAATTATTAACTATTGTTACAATGGTGACTTTGTATTCTGTTCAGACTGAGTTGAGATAAATTATGAACTATTGTTACAATGGTGACTTTGTATTCTGTTCAGAATGAGATGAGGTAAATTATTAACTATTGTTACAATGATGACATTGTAGTCTGGTCAGACTGAGTTGAGATAAATTATTAACTATTGTTACAATGGTGACTTTGTATTCTGTTCAGAATGAGATGGGATAAATTGTTAGCTATTGCTACAGTCTCAAAAAAAAGAGGATTATTAGCTCTGGAGCAACAAGCACTATTTTAGAAGTTTGTTTTTGAATGCTAACTAAAACGAATCTCCTTTACTGGAACTGAGAATGTAGGTACTGCGCCTTTTATATCCTCTGGCGAATATCAGTGCGTATGCTAATCCCCACCCCTGGGTAATTGGCGAAATTCGGGTAATTGCTCCAGTAATTGAAAAGTCTTATTACTTTTTTTTTGTAAACCCGAATCAGTATTTAAATGACTGACTGTGCAAATAACATCAAAGAGTTTCGTTTGAACGCTGCAATTCGGTTAATTAAAAATGTGATTGTCTTTCGTACTGGTGAATGTTGTAAACAACTGTTGTTTATTGTATTGTAGAATTTTAGACTTAATGTTTTTGCAACCGGAGATTTTCAATGTTTTTATTGGTTTATGTATCTTACTGGTGAATGCTGTCAACAAAAGTTAAGTCGTTTATTGTTTTGCGGAGGTTTAAACTTAATGTTCTGCAACATAAAATTTGCAATGTTTTGATATGATTATGTTTGTTGCTGATGAATGTTGTAATCAAATGTGTATTTTATTGTGGAGGTTTAGATTTAATGTTCTTGCAACGGGATGTATGCAGTATTTTGATACTCATTGTGGAAAATGAAAGGTACAATTATTGAGGAGTGGCGAATATACCCCTGATTTTTTTCCATTTAATTTCTTCAAAAGAGCTCCTGGTCTTTGACCTAAGTATCTTTTATAATTTCTGTTGGTGTAATTCTTGTGTAGCCTTTGTTTAAAGTGGTGTAACTCGTTCGTAGTCAACCCAACTGACAACTTTTTCTGCCCGTGCAAGGTTCTAATAGTACTTTGCCAAAGCCTTTGGATCAGTAATCGTCTAATGCCCACTTATTTGAGCTACAAAAATGATCTCACCTTCCCATAGGGCTTTTTTCCCATTTCATTTATTCTCTCGTGAAGGATTTTTTTCAAGCTCCAGTCCCTTCTTTTGTATTTTGAAAGGTATGAAATAAACATTTACATTGACCGTGAGGGCTGTGAATAACTGTCTATCTGCTGTGCTGCACAAACCTAGGTGTAATGGCAGGGCTTGGCCTGTTTGTGTTAGTGTAGCCACATCTGCAGAAAAGGGATAACTCATGATCTTCCAGCTAGCTGCTGTAAGGCTGGATAAAGTGCCTTCTTGCTTGAGTACATTTTTATCACTGTAGTACCAATAATGGCACTAGTATTCTGGCCAAGACCAGCTGTGAGAGAATTTCGGTGATGCAGCATTTGAATTAAGCTGCCAACGTCTTTATTGGCGTCACGCTTTGTGAAGAATTAATATCATACCTTATGTTACTTCTGTTCTAATTGTAGTGTTTTTTTTTTACAGTACATTTTTTGACGCTAATGTTATCGTACGTAAGGTTCAACATAATCACACTCGTAATAACCTTTAATCGTTAGAATAAGCATCCACCCTTTTGTGAGTCAGTTTGGAAATTAATTTTCCTTCGACTAGGAGTCTATTTATGCCCTGTTTTAGGTCATCTTGGAGTTCACTTAACGAAAAAAAATTGGAAATTAATAAATGAACTTACATCTATCTGTCTATATATATCTGTACACACCCACACACACACACCCATATATATATATATATATATATATATATATATATATATATATATATATATATATATATTCATCGAGCAAAAATGTCCTTTAGTATCCAATTCGCTCTACTTTGGAATTTATATATTTTCATATATGTTAACTAAAGAGGATTGTTTTTCTTATAATATATATATATATATATATATATATATATATATATATATATATATATATATATATATATATATATATATAACGAATGTGTGTATATCATATAAATACCTTTATTTGCCCATTAGTCTCCCAACTTCCCCTGGATAATTTTTTAATCTAAATCCACTTCTGCGTTGTAATCCTGCAAAACGAATTGCCCCGTGGCATATTCAACAATACTGACATTGGCAGCTGCCATGATCTTAAAACAGCCGTTTTTAGCGATCGCTGGGTCGCTAATGTGCTGATAAATATTCTGCCAAGACATCAGTGCTCCATTAACGCAATTGAAAAGCCAGCCAGAACAATGGGCGAGTCATAGTTAACTAAAGTCCAGTATTCTGAAGTGATATTCTCCCTTTTGACCAATGGACCCCGGAGGCAGGGTAGTGCCATCAGTCCACCTCATGCGGAGCAATGTAGGCATTATTTGAGGGTCTTTGCAGCGTCCCTTCGGCCCCTAGCTCCCCCCCTTTCGTTCCTCTTGCTTTACCTCCGTTCATATTCACTTTCTTCCCGCTCACTTTGCAGTCTCTTTCCTAACAATCGAGTCCTAATGCAACTGCGAGGTATTCCTCCTGTTACACCTTTCAAACTGTTCTATTGTCTAAGTCCAAAAGCGTTTATGTGGAATAATACAACACTTTAACTTGCTACTTACAGTCAGTGCGTACTTTGATTCGAGAATTATTCTCTCTCTCTCTCTCTCTCTCTCTCTCTCTCTCTCTCTCTCTCTCTCTCTAAATTTATGACTTAATGACCAGGTACCGTTGCTTTATTTGGTCACACGGACATTGATATAAAAAAATTGTCTTCTCTCTCTCTCTCTCTCTCTCTCTCTCTCTCTCTCTCTCTCTCTCTCTCTCTCCCCTTAGACCTATAGATTACTAACCAGAGATCGTGGCTTTGTTTGGTCACACGAACATTGATATAAAAATAAAATGTCTTCTCTCTCTCTCTCTCTCTCTCTCTCCTCTTCTCTCTCTCTCTCTCTCTCTCTCTCTCTCTCTCCCTTAGACCTATAGATTACTAACCAGAGATCGTGGCTTTGTTTGGTCACACGAACATTGATATAAAAATAAAATGTCTTCTCTCTCTCTCTCTCTCCTCTCTCTCTCTAAATTAGCGACCAATAAAAGCATACCCGTACAGCCGAGTTCAAACTGAACGAAGCGCCAATGACCCAAAAATGACAAACTGTCGAATTTGTTCGATACGTAAATAAATTTTGACTTGATAAATTTTACTTCTGCTGGAGAGGAATCGCTACATTTTTCAAAACAGTGGTATTTGATTATCCCCATTAGCGCGGAAGTGGAATTCCAGTGGCATTTCGAAATGTTTCAGATGTGGCGATATTTCCGCGTTAGCAGCGGTATTTAATTGATGTTTCAGACTGGAAATGTTTATTGGTGGCATCAAAGCCTGGCTATGCCGGGACGGTTGGTCGGAATAGGTCATTACAAAGAAGGCCGGAAGTTTAGTTTCGTTTTTTGGGACAGAAAGTTTGGTGTTTGAATCACGTATCTTCCTTTGTCACCGCCAACATTATTATAAGAGTATAAGTACATTATATATATATATATATATATATATTATATATATATATATATGAATCATATATATATGTGTATATATATATATATATATATATATATATATATATATATATATATATATATAAGAGAAAATAAAAAAATAAATGAACCCTGCTCCTCGCTCTTTTTTTTTTAAGTACTTTTTTCTTTTTTATCATTTAGGTTTTATAAACTTTCGAATTTATACGTTCCATGAATGATCGCCAATCGCCCCTCAAGAGAGAGAGAGAGAGAGAGAGAGAGAGAGAGAGAGAGAGAGAGAGAGAGAGAGAGCCACTATGCTTCATTCTTCTTAAAACACCTTCTTTTCATTTTACTTTTATCATTTAAAGTTTTAAACCCCCTTTCGAAATTGTACGTTCCGCGAATGAGCGAACTGATAAGGAGCAGGGAAGAAGGACTTTTGCGAGTCTCTCCTGTGTCACAGTTCCGAGGAAGTTATCAAGGAACTGTCATCGGCGCCAGTGTCGTCTCCTCCGCAGAGCGATTCATCAGAGGCAGTTAGTAATTGGGCTGTCAGCTCTGGGATGCTGATAGCGGTCGGGCGAAAGATTTAATTCACGATATTCCTCCTCCTATCGCTACGTTTGCAATTAGTTAACGATCAGTTGTTCTGTCACTTCCTTCTGTTTTCTTCGTCGATTGTCATATAATGGAGGTTTTTTTGGGGGGGGTGAGGGGAGGGGAGGGGAGTGTTCGCTTTCCCAGAATAATTGTGGGCTTTGATTTAAGGGAATGTTATGGGATGCATTCCTTTTTCTCTAAGGCAGATTGGTTACATTGGATTGGAATATAAAATTTAAGGTAAACGCTGGGACATGTGAGGTCATTCATCCCTGGAAATAATGTTGAATCAGTTGTTAGGAGAGGTGGAAAGTAAGATGGTAATATGGAACAGGAAAAAGGAATGCAAGGGGTCTCAGTTAGGGGCCGAATTGACGCTGCAAAGAACATTAAGTAATGCCGCCTACATTGCACCGTGTGAGGTGCACTGACGGCACTACATGCCTACGGGTTTGTGCAATTAAGTATATATAAGACTATGCTTTAACATCAAGTTTGCATGCACTTGAATGTCTTCAAAATAGACCCGGTCATACTATACAAACATATACTTTTACATAAGTATTTTTCCAACATTAAGTTGTTTCCCCTAACAGAAGACGGCTCCTGAGAGATCACGATACAGCATTTTAAATCGTGGATGAACCCCCTGTGCAATAAAACTTCCACAGTATTAGCTGCTTCACACACCTTCATAGAAGGCTCGTCAGCAGTGAGTTGATTTCCCCCCACCCCCTCCCCCCTTAATAAACACACTGCACCTCTTCTCGGATATCAACTCCCTTTCCAATACATCTTTTACTCCAAATACCCAACCCTTTATGAAATACATGAGTTGTATACTTTTCACCAACCTGTCATTGTCCCCCATTCTTTCCATATATAACCAATCCATCCCGAAATACTTACACTATATATATATATATATATATATATATATATATATATATATATATATATATATATATATATATATGTACATAGGATTTTGATTAATAATATATTGTTCGTGCATTCTCTGTAACTTATGGAATGTGGAGGACAGGGCAGAGTAACGACCTGAGGGTAGCTGACTGAATGAGATTCTAGGGATGGCGTGAGATAAAAGTGCTTGATTCAGGAAGTCAATGTACGACAGTTTATGAACTCTTCCCAAAGTGCATTTGTGAAACTAGATGCAGCTAGAACCGTGAGGCGCTAGCGAACTGTGTGTTCGTATGTGCGTGTGTGCGCCTCTTCTGGGGGTTTTTTTTTTTAAAAGCGTTCATACCCAAGCCTATGGGAGGGATTTTGACAGAGGGCTTCGAGTCATAGGCAAAGATGCCGTGCATTCGCCGGGGGAGTTTTTTGTGACATAGTGTTTAGTGTCCGGTTGGGAATGGGTAAGTGTTACTTTACTTTAGCCAAAGGGGTGGCTTGTTTGATATCTTGTAAGATGTTCCATTTTTTATTTTATTAACTTTGTCTTTAAACTTGTGTGTGTACTTACCGGGATGTGTTCTGTATCTTTGGGCAGACGGTTCTGGATTTCGGGGGGGACAAAAGAGTTCCCAGGGAGAGGTGTGGACTTTTTGGGTGACTTGACAATGAGTTGTTTTAAGTTAATCTGTAAGACTGGATTACTTAGTTAATTGATTTAGTTATTATTGTAAATAACGTTATGTTTATGATACAACTCTCTCATTTTCATTACCTGTTAGAATGGAGAGAAAGAGGTAGAGAGAGAGAGAGAGAGAGAGAGAGATGGGGTGATTGCCGAGAGAGAGAGAGAGAGAGATGGGGTGATTGCCGGGAGAGAGAGAGAGAGAGAGCCTGTGTATGTAATAGGTGTGGGGGTCTGCCTTCCGTTTCGTGTCCACGCTTACCTTATGAATACATGGGGGTCCTTCCCCCATGTTTATATATATTATATATATATATATATATATATATATATATATATATATATGAAATATATATATCTATATATATATATATATTTGATGTTATTTGAAAACAGATGTGTGGAAATGTGTAGAACGGCAATATATGAAAATGTCAAGAAAAAAAAAAGGGTAACGTTTAAAGGATACTGAGCTCCAAGAAAACCGAGTTTTTTTGTTTTTTATTTTTTTGGGTTTTTGTTTTTAAGGTATCCCGGGCTAAATACATGCTATGTAACAAGTAATTCATCAGGGGAACCTAATAGTGGTAAAATATATCTTATCAAAAAGAAAAAATAATATACTCAGCCCAAAGAGACTCACCCTCACTGCAACTTACTGTACCCCCACGGTCTAGGGATACCAAGAGACTCACCCGACTGCAACTTACCGTACCCCACGGTCTAGGGATACCAAGAGAGTCACCCGCACTGCAACTTACTGTACCCCCACGGTCTAGGGATACCAAGACAACCAAGACCGTGGCTGTACCCCATCCAGTCATTTACCGGAGTCCCGATGGTACTACACACCAAGGTCTACACACAACCAGGGCCGGCCGGGCGGGACCAGCACCAGCCCTGGGTTCAATCGATTCGCCACAGCATCACATATTGACGCAGAATTGAAGTCATTAGAACGTGTCAGTCACAATATGCAGTTGTCCATGTTGATGATCACACGGCTTCGTCGTCATTCTTCTCCCTCCACTCTTAATTTATAAAAGCGTTGTTGATTGTGCCTTGATTGAAAAGTCGTATCATTCCTTCTGATTTTCTAGATGATCCGCTGTCGTCTGTTCGATCCAGTATTTTCTCTCTCTCTCTCTCTCTCTCTCTCTCTCTCTCTCTCTCTCTCTCTCTCTCTCTCGAGCAAATTCAGGAAAACGAGGAAAAGAGACTCTTTGAAATATCTAAGTGGTTTTGCAGTTTTGATCATTTTCAAAATCAAAACGTCCAGCTTATACTCTATGCTATAGTTAGTTCGCTGTGGGACATATCACAGAAATGATTACTTAAATTGAGCACATGCTTCTGCCACTAAACTTTGCGAGGTAAATACTTCCGTGCTCTAGAAATATTATCGCTTAAATACGATGGTAAAGTATTTTTCATTTACTCGCCCTGTTGGCTTCCCGGACATCGTAAATAAAGATTGTAGTGATTTCCAGAGCCATAGTGGTAAATACGCCACATTCCACTCGGAAATTTTAATTTATATATTCATTCTTAAAGCTGCCATGGCGGACAGACATATTCAGGGTTAATGTTTTTATAATTAATACCACAAACTTGGTCGTGTCAATTTCAATTGATTTACATTCACGCAATACGTTCACTTACTTTCATCATCTCTTTCTCTATCTTACATCATACAGCCTTTTTGGAATAGTATAAACATCGTTTTTTCGAGTACTTAAAGATATAACTTTTCCCTCGTGTAACAAATTATTATCCCTTTACAAGAGCAATCTAATCAAGTGTCGCTTCCGAGCTGTAGTCAGGGGTAAACAGATCTCCGCGCCATCTGTTGAGTCACATTGGTACCGATATCTCTCTCTCTCTCTCTCTCTCTCTCTCTCTCTCTCTCTCTCTCTCTCTCTCTTTCAGTTTTGAAGAGCATTTCAGTGTCGGTGAGAATAGGTCTCTGTGTAATAAAAATGTCAAACCCGGGATATTGCTGTCTTGGCGATACGAGTAGCGCCTGAAATGAAACACTTATGAACAGAACGGAATTTATCCTTGACGTTAATGCTTACAGATATGAGATTTGGTCCGGAGTATATTACTGAAAGAGAAGCTTCAAAGAGCAGATCCATAAAATAGCAAGGCCAGTAAGCTGTCTGTGATAATACTGAATTCTTGGTTTGATCAGAAATAAATTTGCCGTTTCTCTTCATGTTTGAAAATATATTGATTTTTTTATTGTTATAACTGACTGAAAACGACAGGTTTTATTATAAATAACTAATTACTGCTGCCGCTGAACGTATTATGTAACCCTGCTATCGGGTCTTTCAAAGTATGTAAAGGTATTCTGCCTCGAACGTTTTCGTCAAATGGTTTCGGAAATCAACGTAGTCTTGAGAATTCCATATGCTCGCCGTGTCCCATAATGAAGCGCCATTGTTTCCGGGCCTCTGCTTACAAATTCACGTCTATGTGAAAGGAATAGAATCAAAGGAAGATGTCCCAGGTAGCCTGCAGTGTAGGAACCTTTTTTTATTTTTTCTCTCAGCTACAGCAGCTGTATCGCCCTTCAAGGGACGGCGCCTGCCTGGGAAGCATAAGCAAAGGTTAACGCCATCTGTTGGCAACGGCGGGAAGTGTTCATCAGAGGACGACTCAGGCGGGGCACAATCTGTTGGCTGAGTTCGCCGCATTCAAACTAAATTGGCTTTTTAGAACTGACGTTGGGAGTAAATGAGGCTTAAATTCCTGTAAACTTTAGGATTCAAGTGACTTGATTATGCGAGTTTTAGCCGTTTACATTGAACGTGGAAAATGTGGAGGTAAAACTGTGAGGGTCGTCTAAAATGTATGCGTGAAAATTCGAAGCTGATTTTTTTGTTTTATATTAAAGATTTATGACGTATTTTTGAATATGGTTTTAGTCTTAGTTAATTTTTCCGTGCAACTTTTTTTTATTGTTTTGATAAAATTGTACGTATATTGTATTAATAATATTGTATACGTTAGTGCGAGTTTATTATGGTAGCAGTTAAAGTAAACATACATTTCTTTGTAATAGTTTGTTTCTCAGTCGTGTTAGAGTATTGTCGGGATAGAGGATCAATCTTACCTAGTCCAGAGTTTTCTTGAACTGAATATTGTGAGGCATGCTCTATGAACAAGAGCCTGTGACAGCACAGGGCTGGCTTAATATAACAACAGTAACGTAAATGTATGTTGTAGTCCCTCTTTTAATGTGATCATCATGATGTACACGTCAATTCTATTAATCCTTTTCATCTTTAATCACGTTGTTTTACTGGGATCCTTCTTTTCCTGATCACTCGAAACTCCTGAAGTAGTAACTAATAAGTTACGGCGTTATCAGTCAGTACCTCAGGAATCCTAGAGGGTCTGCAGATAACTACAGCATTGTTCCTCGAGATCTTTGATGGCCTCATGGAGGTCTTGGAAATGTGGCAGTAGAGATAACAGTTCCCGTCAGAGGTGTGTCGAGGTGTAGTTCTTGCGAACTGTCATCATGGAACAGTTCCTGGTTCCTAAGCGCTCACTCCAAAAACACAATTGCAGGCATAATTTCCTTGTTGTTTACAATTTCAAATGTCTTTATCTGTACTTTATTCGACAGTACTTATATCAGAATATTTTAATCATTGACCATTGCCCTTTTCTGCAACAAGAACCCCAAAAAGCTAAAGGTGTTTCTAAACTAATGTTTACCAATATATTGTCAATAAATTTCTACTTTACTTTTAACCCTCACCCTTTCATTTTGTTGTGTCACCAACCTTAGACGCATTTCTTCTTGTTGCTGCCCATAAGCGACACTTGTTTGATTCTTTCACATTTTCATGTAATTTACCTCACAAACTCAACCACTAACTGTGAGTATAACAGATAAACCTTCCATTTTATAAATCTGAAAATGCAGTCTTCCATAAACGTAAAATCCCCGTCCAATGTTATTCACCTTAATGCACAAGTATGCATAATTAAGGCACTCCTGGAAATTTATTTTCTTGTTTGTGGGGGCGCCGTTCATAAACCCTCTTAAACCAGCGTCTTATGGCATTGAGTCGGTAGAGCCCGTTGTCCCTGGGGCCGATGTGTCGGTGGTGTTGGGAGTGGGGCAGGAGGGGTATTTTCCACCAAGTTGATCAGATGCAAGATATCATCTGCTTTCCTCATTATGTCCCAAACTTTTTTTTTTTTACCTTTTGTTTCATATATAAGATACGGGAAGCATGTTTTCGCAATATTAGCGAACATATAATGAAGGAAAGATGCAGCGGAAAGTAGAAACAACTCCCACTAGCCACGTGGGAAACAAAACACAAACACGTTTACAATTTTACCATTCTGTCACTTTCAAGATGTTGATGAGGAATAAGATGACTTTGCATCAGTGCTATCAGACAAAGAGGAATGAAGCTTTGCCCCTCACGTTTGTTTGTTTGTTTGTTTGTTTTGTGGTGTTTTTACGTTGCATGGAACCAGTTTTGCTCCTCACTTAAATAGTGTAGTGTGCCTGCAACTGTGTTTGTGGAGTGAGTGCATAGGAACCAAGAAAGGGAGGTGGTAGCCACAAGTTGACAAGGCTGTCTTTCGTTTTTATGAAAGCATCAGTTTAAAACCTGATGAAAATGAATCTCTTGAAAATGGAGGTAATTCATGAATGCGCATGGGTGAAAAGGGGCCACAAATCTGCCATTGGTATAGGTGTTCTTATGGAAGCTTTAACTGGTTATGTTATCGATGGAGAAATTTCTAGTGAAAATTTTAATGCCTGTGTTGCTTTGAAAAACAAATTCAAGGGGATCTTCCTATTATTGCTCTATCTCCAGTGTAACACCAATTGGTAATACTGGCTTTTCAGTGTCTCTCTATGTCAATGTGTCCATGGTCGTGAATGGATCCAATCTTGGCGAGAGCTACAGTTGTGATGATGCTCAGCTTAGTAGAGTTATTAGCATCTTTTAACATATGCATAGCTCCAGTTCTGATGAAGGTTCATGGTCAAATTATGGTCTTCTCAACTACGTGACACTAGTCACATCTGTATGCTACACCTCCTGGTTATGTTCATTGCTGTTTCACCACTGATACAGGCCTGCATAACACTACTGTGGGCCTGACAAAATCCTTTCTCCAATTGTGATCTGGTTATGGCAGTTTCGAATCGAATATGTATGCTGTCTACTCTAAGTCCCTGTCATTTACCACACCTGGATGGTTCTTTATCTTGTCTAGCCTCTAATGAATCCTCTTTTACCTTTCTATCTCCTATGTGCCACTCCTATGTGACCGCTATGGTTGTGCTACTCCTATGTGACCGCTATGGTTGACTTTAAAGTTTAACCTCCTTTCAATGTGCTATAGTCCTGTATGTATCCACTCCTGGACATCTATGATTGCACTCTAGCTCTGCCTGGTAATGCAACCAAGATCAACAGGTAGTAGAGCCGAGATCATACACAGCTCCAGTTCTGAAGCATATCCAAGGTCAGATCACTATCCTGTCTACTCCTTTGGTCTCGACCATAAATCCTTCATCTGTGCTGCTTGTTCTTGATATGGGTGTTACGGACCCCGAGAGAGGTCCTCTCCAAGTTCGATATGAAAATAAACAAAAAGAATTCAACACCAGCAGTTGAAACTGGGGATACGAAAATAGAAAGATACGCAAACACAAGAAAGGTTTATTCACAAGCTTACTAACAAAGATAAAAGCAGAATGGTGTCTCCTATTTACATAAAAAAGGCAAAATCTTACAATGCGTGAACTGGGGAAACGGTGGGGTAATGAAAGTACTTGCCAGCCAGTTTTGCGACTCGAAGTGATGGCTTCACAAAGGAGAACGATGGAATTTTATTCGTCTTCTTGACTCCGTATTGCAGAAAACAATGTCTATTCTTGATACTCAAAAGGCAGGAACTCCTCGAAACCTCTTGTAGAACATTTCTTCTCTGAAGGTTTGCTCAACGTCGAAATAACTCGGTCTGTCCACTCCTGACGACGACTTGACCAGAATTCGACCAAACTCTCAAGCGCCTTTTCCTCTCTGAGGTTTCAAACGTGCGAAAAATAACTCGGGTCCGTTTTCCCTCCTGCCACGACTTGACCAGAATTCGACCCCAAAAACCTCTCAAGCGCCTTTTCCCTTTTCCTCCTGATCCTTTGTCTGTTCCTTCTTCTTCTTATCTCTCTCGGATGATCTCTGATCTCTGCTGCTGAGCTCTCACTGAAGATCTGATCCATGACTCTTACTGCAGATCTGCTGATCTACTCGGTCAGTCTGAAGCATATCCATGGTCAGATCACTATCCTGTCTACTCCTTTGCCCTCGACCATAAATCCTTCATCTGTGCCGCTTGTTCTTGATATGGGCCTGAACTGTAGTTGCATAAATATCCACTGGTGCAGCTCCAGGTGAAAGAAGACGAAGTCTTTGTGTCAAATACTCCACACCTTGGTATCATGGAGGTACACGTTGACCATTTCTGTCTGGCGCACTTACTTCTGATGTTCATGAAGCAAAGCAACTTTAGTGTAGGTGTTGACCTGATGAAAGACATCCTCCAACAGTGAGGGATTTCACTGTGTGAAGTCCTGGTGTTGGACATCATGGAAAATATTGTAGGCGAAGTAAATTAGTGCATGAAGTTCCAGCTTTTTCCTTTTGGATAGCCTGGAGGAGGTTGGTTGACGTGAACATGATTGTTATCACTGCCCAGACTTGAAACTCAAAATAAGCAGGAATACACTAGCTCTGTAAATGTAATATTCTTCTCTAAAGCTAAACAGAGAAAGTCTTTACTATCCATGAGGTACAAAGTGGAAAAATACCTTTCATATAATGATGAAAGTCCTACAGGAAGATCTTGTTACTCATTGGCTATACACAAAATGAGCTTCATCACACAGCACCTCCAGACCCATGAGGCATATTCATAGTGCTGTCACCCAGCAGGCTATGTATTTTGTGTTGGGGATTTGTTTTGGATTTGTGGGGTCAAAGAATGCGAGCTATTTGTAAGTAACAAGTATATTCAACAAATTTTGTCTGTAGTCTTTGCTCTGGCAAAAAAATATTAATGGGAGGAACAAAGTTGCTGCTTTAGTAGCAGCGATGTATAATTTTTCTGAATTGTGCAATTTAAATATAGCATTTTTCCAAAGTTACAAGGTATGAAAAACATTTATATGAAATAATTCCACAAGAAACTGTAGCCTACCATATTGCTGAATGACCCTGTGGGTCCCAGTGCTTGGCTTTATGCCTAAATCGCATATTCCATTCCATTCTTACTATAGCCTTTTATAGAAAACTAATGCCTTTGGACATTTTATCTTTATAGAATCGCTGATCATGTACTATCATCTCTTGGACCGTAGACCTGTAGTGATAGACGTAGTCAGCACTGCTTAGAAGATTTTCAACCACACCACCTGAAAACAAAAGAAGTTTAAATATCACACATATACACATGTATATGTATACTCCCAATTGTGATGAATTAGCAGATTAAGCATAACTATAATTTTAAGAAAAATTACTGAATTTTAAAGTTATGTTCTTCAGTGTCTGCATGCTTGTATAATAAAAAGAAAAGGATATTTACCGCCACTTCGTATGAAGGCTAATTTTCGCCAAAATTCTTGAGATATGCTCTGAGGCTTGAGTCCATACGGGGGGTGTTTGCAGATTCACTGTATAATCCCAGTCACCTATACTGTATGTGACACTTGTAATCTGTTGGGCAATAAATACAGTTCTTCAAGCTACAAAATAGGCTGTTGGCGTTGTTTTCGGTCGAGGGGTTACTGTGACATCTGGGAAACGATTAAACCTTTTTCACTACATCACTTCTTCTAAGCACAACTCTAAAATAGGACATGATGTTCCACTTAGTCACTTTAAAAACTATAAAGTAACTCCGAAAATCATCCACATCAAGATGCTACATGGTTACAAATAACGATGTCTAAGAGCTTGCAGTATCTATGATAAATCCTTCAAACTGCAGTACAATGTGACGTTAGGCAATGATCATAATAAATATAGACTAAATTTCACTACATAAAAGGTTTCTGCACTCCCAAAGGTTTATATAGTAGTCGGCCTATGAAATATACAAGTTTGCTGCTGTGGATAATAGCATTATCATTATGTCTACGGTAATTGTGCTGCCACGCATGTAATACTAACTTAATAGCATTTCGCCTTGTAACTGTGATGTTTAATATTCTACAAAAAGAACCATTCACTGTATCTTACCTTATGCTCAACATAATGA
>NC_061092.1:28275864-28300864 GCF_015104395.2 Macrobrachium nipponense | reverse complement strand
TCTTCTTCTTCTTCTTCTTCTTCTTCTTCTTCGAGAGAGAGAGAGAGAGAGAGAGAGAGTAAAATATACTCCGGACCTGTTTGTTAACAGTAACTACGAAGTAAATATGGCCACCGTTGCAACATGTAACCATACCTGTCTGCATGACTTTGTTACACCTTATAAGGGACTTCCCAGAGGAGGTACAGGACTAACTAATATGCAAATGAACTTCCAAATCCACTCCATGTTTACCTGTACATATTATAACGGCTTCGGTTACAGTAATGTAACACACGTACATTATAAGTTTCCACTCATAACCAAGAGTCTATCAAAACACGTAGGTCTAATTGGGATGCGCCGTCACTGAAATACCATAAGCAATAAGTGGATAATATAAAGGCTAAATTTCTGTCGAATTTCGACAAAATCATAAACGCACATATGGTCCATTCATTTTCAAGTAAATATAGAAAAGAGATTGGTAACAATATTGTTAAGCGAATATATACCAATATTACGCACGCCTAAAATTCAACCACACACGTAGATCTAGCTCTTCTTTCCTGACCTACCTTCATGGTTTCATCTGCCTTTCCTGGCTCTCCCTTGTCCCGTGTCCTTGTCATCTTCGTCCTTTTGTCCGGAATGTCTTTGCCCTCGTAAGTCTTCAAAAAACCTAACAACCACAAAAAAATAAAAATAAAAGTGCTAAAAGTAGACTGAAAGTAAGAAGGTTTGAAAGGTGTAACGAGTTGCACTATGAAAAAACTGTTAGGAGAGGTTACGAAAGTAGATGATATAAAGAGTAAGAACGGAGAGGGAATGAAAGGAGTTGCAGCTAGGGGCCGAAGGGAAGCTGCAAAGAGCCTCAAGTAATGACTACAGTGTATTTACAAAGTGGCAGTTTCATGAAAGAAAATGACTCAAAATGGGGGAACACTGATCCACAAAAAATAAGATTTTAAGTGTAATGTGTATTTTTCATAAGTATACAAACTTCCCCTTGTATAATGGGTTATCCTTCCAGCTCGCACTGATAAGGCGAAAGATGCTATTTCCGCAGGAACAACCAAAATGACCTCCTAGACTCATTTATAGTACTACAAAGGACTACGGAGTGAGCACTTAGCGACTAATCTTCCATTCCCAACGCGTCATCATCCATCACTAATTCGGTATTAGGCCACTTTCCTTCTCTGGGTTAAACCGACGCCCTTGGGTCACGACTGTTCTCCATTTTTACGAGAGGACGTGTATTTTGTCATTGCACTATTCAGTCTTTAAAAGGGGTTGATTAATTACAGATGCAAGCAATTATAAAGGTGAAAAATGTAGAGGAATAATTCTGCTCCGTTACAGATCTTTTATATATTAATTTTTTTCCAGTTAAAAGCGAGTGATTATTTAATTTTCTCTTTGAAAAGCAGAGTCAATACATTACAGTTTGCTACGCATTCCCAACAAAGATATTGACCATCTTTTGCGGCTTCAAATTAAAATACCATTTGGGAATATGCCACGACTATACTTTTTTTTTTTATAGGTGGGTTGATTAGTACTCGACCTTGCCACAAACACATCCCGCCCCACACCCCTCTTCTCTCTCAGATACGCACACACAAATACAACAGGCAGGAGGAACGTCCAAAGAATTTACTGGCAGCTGAGAGAGCAGAATTTAAGCAAACTGCGAGAGGCGTTTCTCAATGTCAGCACCTCTGAATAAGGACGCCATTAGCTCTCAACTTTCACGGTTCATAATAAAGAACATCATTACTGATTTGAAAATGAACATCACTGCCTAGCCTAGTGTAAAAAAAAAAAAAAAAAAAAGCATCTCCCTCTTCAAGTCATTCCAAATAAAACTTAAAAAAAAAGTGTTTGTAGATTTCATTGTTGAATTTTTGGATAATAATAAAAACGACTTCTATTTCGGTCGTTTAAGTATTTATAAGCATTTAAAAATTCATTCATGCTACTATTTTTTTTCCGTTTGCCATTTACATCTAATTACTACATTTGCGTTAATTGTTATCTATCCCTGTGAATAGTTCTCAACACTTCAACTGAGAAGTGTCCCATTTTGCAGCATTTAGGTCTTCCTTTGACTTTCTACAGTAAGAGAATACATCATTTGTTAGTGAGCGTCAATACGCAAGGTCGGTACGTAATAAGACTTACTTATACCTCCATGACTGCTTAATTAAACGGTACGTTCCTTCTGTTTCCCTCTCAAGCTTGCAGTGTAGGTTTTACTTAAGGTTCTTTGCCCTCGGCCCCCAGCTGCAAAACCTTTCATTCCTTTAACTGCACCTCCGCTCATATCCTCTTTTCTTCCGTCTTACTTTCCACTCTCTCCTAACAATTGTTTCAACATGATTTTCAGCACTGAGTGACCTCATATGTCAAGCGCTTGGCCTTTGGCCTAAATTTTGTATTCCAGTACCTTTATTTCTGCAATATGTATATATTATCAGCCGCTAGAGGATTACAAATTTATAGTTATTGCAACTGCGAACTTTTAATTGCAGAATTCCATGTCAGTAGTTTTGGTAACACCTTTTCCCAAAAGTATAACGAGAGGAGTTTCCAGAGACCACTTACGTTGTATCCTGTGACTGGTCTCAGGTGCTGACCAGAGACCAAAGATGCGTTCAGTGTAGCGTGACTGTCTGAAAACCCATCTCTGTAACGAGATGCCTTCAGTCTTACCCTGTAAATTTCCTTTCCAAATCATTGTCGTAAACATTACCCTGGCCATGTGCCAATTGGAGATGTCTCAAGTCTTACCCTGTGGATTTCCTTTGCTAACATTTCCAATTTCTCAGCTAAATAAGCCGCCTTTTTGTAGAAAAAGGAGGCTAGGATCAAAGGGTGTACCAAGATTGGTCACTGGAATTCTGGAAACCTTCCCAAGCTACAAACCAGTTACAGACTGTAAAGCAGAGACGTTGCCAATTTTCACGTTATGGTAATCATATTAGCTTCATGGAGTCTATTGAAATAGTTTTTATTTCTTAAAATGTGATTCTTTGTTTGCATCAGATATTTTGAGTATATCTTATTTCGTATATTCTTCGTGAAAACCCCAGTTTCACTAATGAAAATAAAGATATGGCATATTTTTTTCCCGGCGATGCCACATCTGAGTTCAGGGGACCTATGGTTTTTAAGAGGATTTAAAAGGTCATAGTCAATGTCATTAAAGGATACTCGCACTCGATCACCTACTGAGAAAAGTATGGACAGCCCAGCCCAAATGACTCCCGTAAACATCTTCACCCACCACCTGAGGCCAAGGAAATAGTCTATAATTTCCTGAAATACTTCATTTTATATAAACATCTTGAAGGTCCTGTAACTAATGTTTCAAAGGCTATCCAGAGAACATCTGAAGCAACAAAAGTGTTAGAAATGACTATTCGTAGACTTAAGAAGCAAGAGAGGTGGGAAATATAGTGGAATCTCCAGTGTTTCAAAAAAGAAAAGAGAAAGTGAATCCTGTGACTGACTTGGATGATTTTGATAAAACTGTTATGCAGAGAAGGAATGCGTGGTTGTCTTTTCCAACGCATAGTAGATCGATTGACTTATGAATTTATGTTTCAAGTCCAAACACCGGAGCCATCAGGCCACTCAGCGCATCTATAATTATAGAAAGAGAAAGAAGGAATAGCTAAGTAGAATAGGGAATGAAAAAAAAAAAAAGTTAACAGGGAAGAAGCAAAACTTTTCCCTCGACTCCCAAGGTGTAAAGCGAATCCTCCTAAGAAGGATTATATCTGCGGGAAGCATTTAATGGGACTTACATACCCGTAGATATGAGACAACTCTGCCTTTTCTACCTGGCCCAGAGACCAGTCTTGGTACACCCTAGCCTGTTGTTCTACAAAAAGGGGGCTTATTTAACTGAGAAATTGGAAACCATAGCAATGGAAATCCACAGGGCGAGACTGGAGACATGTCCAAACTGACCCATCGCCAGGGTTAATGTTTACGCCACTGATTTGGAAAGGAAATTTATAGAGTACGACTGAAGGCATCTCGTTTTCAGAGACCAGTCACGCTACATTGATCGCATCCTTGGTCTCTGGTCTCCAGTCACAGGATACAACGTAAGTGGTCTCTGGAGACGAGTTACTGTAATTTATAAATGGTTTGTAACTAGGGGAGGTTTCCAGAGACTAGTCTTGGTACACCCTTTGATCCTAGCCTGTTGTTCTAAAAAAATAATAAAAAAAAATAAAAAGGGGGAGGGGGCTAGGGTTGGCGACGGAGGGGATACTTACTCAGATGAAAAATTGGAAAGCTTAGCAATGGAAATACACAGGGTAAAGCTGAAGGAATCTCCACCAGACACCATGACCAGGGATAATGTTCACGACACTGAGTGAATAAGATTTTACATGACTGACTTGGAACGGAAATTTACAAGTAAGACTGAAGGCATCTCCCACCTTACAACAACCTGGGATAGCTGGAATATAAAATTTGGGTTAAAGGCCAAGTGCTGGAACCTATGAGGTCGTTCTGCGAAGAATATAATGTCGAAACTATTGTTAAGAGAGGGTGGAAAGATGGAAGAAAGATAATATGAACGGAGGTACGGTAAGAGAAATTTAAGGAGATGCAGCTTGGGGCCGAATGGACACTGCAAAAAACCCTAAGTTATGCCTACAGCATACCGTGTGAGGTGTACTGACAGCAACTTTGGGGAACCAGGAGTGATGTTTATGATATTCTAGATGCACTATAACGAATTTGGAAACTAATTAAGAGAAATGCATACTGCTTTCATCTGAAAGTACCCGTTTTCTATGGCTAGGGCTAGTTTTCACGGCGCAGAATTCACAAACTTACCCTGCTGCAAATATCATCTTCACTTCCCGGTTAACAAGTAAGAATTTCTACGCTGTATAAAACCTATATATCTCGCTTGTATTTGCGAAGACAGTCGGAAGAGGCTACACTGAATAAATATTAGATTCCTTGCTTGTAATTTCCCGTAAAGAAATGACGAGCAAATACCAGAAAATGTTCCTGGGATTAGGCGTTCTTCCGTCTTTCTGCAAGCAAATACAACAGCAATAATGGGCTTAGATGTAAAGCCCTGCACCCGGTCAAGGCTGAGACTTAACGCCCAATTTGAGCTTCAGAGATTAAGATGCCTCTGGGATCAACACCGAGTTAAGGGGTCCGAAGGCCACATTGCCTACCGCTTAGGAGCGCGACCGGCGGCCTCGCTAAGGCGGTAAGGCCCAAAAGATTATGACGCGGAAGTAAACCGAATTGAAAAGAAAAACAACACTTATAGTCAGGTCGTGCTGCTGTCACCTTGGCTTTTCTCAGAAATGGAGTTCTCACAGTTCTCGCAGATGTATCGGAGTAGTATCCAGCGGCCTGATTTATTATTATTATTATTATTATTATTATTATTATTATTATTATTATTATTATTATTATTATAGTCAGAAGACGAACCCTACTCATAAGGAACAAGCTCACTATACGGGCCACTGGCTTGAAATTCAAGCTGCCAAAATCATGGGACTGACACCGATGTATTGGAGTAGCATGCAGCGGCCAGGTATATTATTATTATTATTATTATTATTATTATTATTATTATTATTATTATTATTATTATTATTATTATTATTATTATTATTATTATTATTTGCTAAAAAAAAATTCACAATCTCGTCAGAAACGTTGTGTGTAATAAAAATAAACTATGTTACTATGTAAAATAAACAAGTACAGACTTCCGAACACGAACGGTGTTCTTCACCAATGTTTAACGTTAAAATGCAAAGCGAGAGTAGTTTTCTTATGAAGAACTTTTAAAAATGGGGGCCAGGGAGAAACAACGGTGTTTACAAGGGTCCCTGCCATGATTGCAATGGATGTTACTATGGGGAAAGTTGTAGGGGACTGGATCTAAGGTTAAGGGAACTCAGAAGGGTCTTGACCTTCATGCACAGGGCAGCGCTTTGGTGGCTCATAGTTTTAATGTAGACCACAGAATTAATTGGGATGGTGCACGAACTATTTTTAAAAGTAACGATTCTCATATGAGAAGATTAGTTGAAGGTGCTGCTACAAACATGGGAATATCTTTTGAAGATACCAAAACATCAACAAATGAAGACCCATTTTTAATTTCAAAGCTGACGTTGACAGAGTGAACCCTGATATCAGCTCTGCTTCCTCTTCCCCATCCTCTCTCTCTCTCTCTCTCTCTCTCCAGATTGCCGACGTCCCTGTAGATTGTACTATGGCACTTATGTAGCGCTGGCAGGGGCAACATCGCAAGTTCGAAGATCAAGGAGGTTGACGCTACTGCCTTTTGAATTTGGATTAACCTACAACACCTGAACCAGCGCTTCCGCGATGGGGTGTTATCTTCTCGACCAGCCCACCATTTTTAAAAGCTCTTCATAAAGAAAACTAGCCTCTCACTTTATATTTTAAAGTTAACACTGATGATGAACACTCGAACAGTCTTTCCTTGTTTATTTTACATAGCAATATAGTTTACTATATTATTATTATTATTATTATTATTATTATTATTATTATTATTATTATTATTATTATTATTATTATGTTACTCTGTAGTTTGCAGAGGCCTGGTATATTACTATTATTTTTTTTTTTTTTTTTTTTTTTTTTTTTTTGCTCTATCACAGTCCTCTAATTCGATTGGGTGGTATTTTTATAGTGTGGGGTTCCGGGTTGCATCCTGCCTCCTTAGGAGTCCATCACTTTTCTTACTATGTGCGCCGTTTCTAGGATCACACTCGTCTGGTCTATTTGCACGTATCACCCTATCTGTTCTGATACCATAGTCCCAGAGGATCTTTGCCTGATCGTTTTCTATCACTCCTTCAGGTTGGTGTTCGTACCACTTATTACTGCAAGGTAGCTGGTGTTTCTTGCACAGGCTCCAGTGGAGGGCTTTTGCCACTGAAGCATGCCTCTTTTTGTACTGGTTCTGTGCAAGTGCCGGGCATTCGCTTGCTATGTGGTTTATGGTTTCATTTTTCGTATTGCGTTCTTTGAACATATCTGGTTCTTAGGGCCTGATCTTGTGCCGCTGTTATCATTCCTTCAGTTTCCTTCTTGAGCTCTCCCCTCAGTAGCCATTGCCATGTTTCATCGCTGGCTAGTTCTTTAGTCTGTCTCATGTATTGTCCGTGCATTGGTTTGTTGTGCCAGTCCTCTGTTCTGTCTGCCATTGTCCTGTCTCTGTATATTTCTGGGTCTTCGTCTACTTTTATCAGTCGTTCTTCCCATGCACTCTTGAGCCACTCGTCTTCACTGGTTTCCAGATATTGCCCCAGTGCTCTGTTTTCGATGTTGACGCAGTCCTCTATACTTAGTAGTCCTCTCCCTCCTTCCTTTCGTGTTATGTAAAGTCTGTCCGTATCTGCTCTTGGGTTTAGTGCTTTGTGTATTGTCATATGTTTCCTGGTTTTCTGGTCTATGCTGCGAAGTTCTGCTTTCGTCCATTCCACTACTCCTGCGCTGTATCTGATTACTGGCACTGCCCAAGTGTTTATGGCTTTGATCATATTTGCGGCGTTTAGTTTTGACTTGAGTCTCAGCATATATTCTTTCCTGATCGTGTCCTTCATCTCTTGGTGTTTTATATCTCCTCCTTCCATTATTCCCAGGTATTTATTATTATTATTATTATTATTATTATTATTATTATTATTATTATTATTATTATTATTATTATTCAGAAAATGAACCCTATTCATATGGAGCAAGCTCACCACAGGGGCCACTGTCGTGAAATTCAAGCTTCCACAGAATATGGTGTTCATCTGAAAGACGTAAGAGGAGGTAATGGGAAATGCAGAAAGAAGAGACCACTTATTTCAAAAGAAAAAGTAAAATAACAAAATAATATATACGTAAAAATGTTAGTAAATTATCAAAATACACGGGGAACTGCATTAGGGGAGTAATGCCTAGCTATATGATAATAATAATAATAATAATAATAATAATAATAATAATAATAATAATAATAATAATAATAATAATAATAATAATAAATATGTGGAGCCGTGGAGGAGTGGGTTAGGTCGTCAATAGACTTAAGTCAAGTTAAGCAACATTGGGGCTGGTCAGTCGTTGGATGGGTGACCGCTCTCCTCGGCGTTGATTCCTTGGGAAAGGATCTTTACCATAATTTCCTCAGTCTACTCAGCTGTAAATGAGTACCTATCCCTGATGGGGTAGGGTCCAGCTATGGGTTAAATAGCAAAACTCAGCAATGATGGAAAGAAATGAAGGAATAAACGACAACGATGTAAATGGAACCTCTGGCAACAGAGGAGCTTCGTCCGGCAACCAGGTATTCAACCCAATTGAAGGGGAAGACGGTCAGGTACTTGGAGGTCGTCATCCAGCAACTGATCACCACAACGACAGTAATCAACAGCCTGAGATTGGAGCTACAGAGGCAAAAAGGAAGAAATGGACAAGAGAAGAAAATAAGGAAATATGGAGATGCTACATCAGAAGCAACCCGACGGAGAGAGGATATAGAAGAAGATTGGTCAACATCTGGAATGAGAGGAATAACATCCCCCAAACAGAGCAGAGGCTGGCAGACCAAGTAAGGAACATAAAGAAAAAGAACTGGCTCTCCCCATCAGAAAGAGAAGAACTGGAAAAGGAAATGTCACACGACAACGAATTACACGAAGACGAACTGAGAGACGATGCCACAGAAGACGACAGGGAGGATGAGGTATCAAACAACGACACACGAAGAAACACCGACGAAGTAACAGAGAGGACGGAATGGGTAGAAAAGATTAGACAATGGATGGAGCCAGATACAGAGAGAACAAAGATCCCTTCCATGAAAGCCTACAACACCAAGAAATTAAGGGAGAAAACAAATGAGGTCAATGAAATAATGGGCATAATACACACAACCAGTATCACAGAAACAAATAACTTGTTGATGAAATCTGACTTGAGTAAACTGAAAGAGATGGCAGAAAAAAGGCTAAGAAGCAAGAAAACAAGGGAGGAACTCAACGAGAAATACAAAGTACAAGAGAGGGGACTAAACAACACAATAGAAGATGTAAAACAGAGGCTTAAGGCCAAAGCACATAAGATCCAACGGTACATGAACAGGAATAAGGGATACCAACAGAACAAACTATTCGGAACCAACCAGAAAAGACTATACAGCCAACTAAGAGGGGAAGACAACCACCCAGAAATTCCTGAAGCCGAACCAAGTAAGAGACTCTGGGAAAACTTATGGAGCAATCCGGTATCACACAACAAGATGTAAAACAGAGGCTTAAGGCCAAAGCACATAAGATCCAACGGTACATGAATAGGAATAAGTGGGATACCAACAGAACAAACTATTCGGAACCAACCAGAAAAGACTATACAGCCAACTAAGAGGGGAAGACAACCACCCAGAAATTCCTGAAGCCGAACCAAGTAAGAGACTCTGGGAAAACATATGGAGCAATCCGGTATCACACAACAAACATGCAACATGGCTCCAACTAAAGAAAATGCCAAACTGGAAAGCCCCAGGTCCCGATGAAGTCCATGGATACTGGCTGAAAAACTTCAAGGCCCTACACCCACGAATAGCAGAACAACTCCAGCATTGTATCTCAAATCACCAAGTACCCAAATGGGTGACCACAGGAAGAACATCCTTAGTCCAGAAAGACAAGAGTAAGGGAAATATAGCCAGTAACTACAGGCCTATCACCTGCCTACCAATAATGTGGAAGTTACTAACAGGTATCATCAGTGAAAGGCTATACAACTACCTAGAGGAGACAAACACCATCCCCCACCAACAGAAAGGCTGCAGAAGGAAGTGTAGGGGCACAAAAGACCAGCTCCTGATAGACAAAATGGTAATGAAGAACAGTAGGAGAAGGAAAACCAACCTAAGCATGGCATGGATAGACTATAAGAAAGCCTTCGACATGATACCACACACATGGCTAATAGAATGCCTGAAAATATATGGGGCAGAGGAAAACACCATCAGCTTCCTCAAAAATACAATGCGCAACTGGAATACAATACTTACAAGCTCTGGAATAAGACTAGCAGAGGTTAATATCAGGAGAGGGATCTTCCAGGGCGACTCACTGTCCCCACTACTCTTTGTAGTAGCCATGATTCCCATGACAAAAGTACTACAGAAGATGGATGCCGGGTACCAACTCAAGAAAAGAGGCAACAGAATCAACCATCTGATGTTCATGGACGACATCAAGCTGTATGGTAAGAGCATCAAGGAAATAGATACCCTAATCCAGACTGTAAGACTGTATCTGGGGACATCAGGATGGAGTTTGGAATAGAAAAAATGCGCTTAGTCAAAGTAACGAGAACTGAAGGGATAAAGCTACCAGATGGGAGCAACATCAAACACATAGATGAGACAGGATACAAATACCTGGGAATAATGGAAGGAGGGGATATAAAACACCAAGAGATGAAGGACACGATCAGGAAAGAATATATGCAGAGACTCAAGGTGATACTCAAGTCAAAACTCAACGCCGGAAATATAATAAAAGCCATAAACACATGGGCAGTGACAGTAATCAGATACAGCGCAGGAATAGTGGAATGGACGAAGGCAGAACTCCGCAGCATAGATCAGCCCAAAACCGGAAACATATGACAATACACAAAGCACTACACCCAAGAGCAAATACGGACAGGACCTATACCATAACACGAAAGGAAGGAGGGAGAGACTACTAAGTATAGAGGACTGCGTCAACATCGAAAACAGAGCACTGGGGCAAATATCTGAAAAACAGTGAAGACGAGTGGCTAAAGAGTGCATGGGAAGAAGGACTAATAAAAGTAGACGAAGACCCAGAAATATACAGAGACAGGAGAAAGACAGACAGAACAGAGGACTGGCACAACAAACCAATGCACGGACAATACATAAGACAGACTAAAGAACTAGCCAGCGATGACAATTGGGAATGGCTACAGAGGGGAGAGCTAAAGAAGGAAACTGAAGGAATGATAACAGCGGCACAAGATCAGGCCCTAAGAACCAGATATGTTCAAAGAACGATAGACGGAAATAACATCTCTCCCATATGTAGGAAGTACAGTACGAAAAATGAAACCATAAACCACATAGCAAGTAAATGCCCGGCACTTGCACAGAACCAGTACAAAAAGAGGCATGATTCTGTGGCAAAAGCCCTCCACTGGAGCCTGTGCAAGAAACATCAGCTACCTTGCAGTAATAAGTGGTACGAGCACCAACCTGAAGGAGTGATAGAAAACGATCAGGCAAAGAGATTCCTCTGGGACTATGGTATCAGAACGGATAGGGTGATACGTGCAAACGACCAGACGTGACGTTGATTGACAAAATCAAGAAGAAAGTATCACTCATTGATGTCGCAATACCATGGGACACCACAGTTGCAAAAGTTGAATGAAAGAAAGGATGGGAAAAAATGGATAAGTATCAAGATCTGAAAATAGAAATAAGAAGGATATGGGATATGCCAGTGGAAATCGTACCCATAATCATAGGAGCACTAGGCACGATCCCAAGATCCCTGAAAAGGAATCTAGAAAAACTAGAGGCTGAAGTAGCTCCAGGACTCATGCAGAAGAGTGTGATCCTAGAAACGGCGCACATAGTAAGAAAAGTGAGGACTCCTAGAGGCAGGATGCAAACCCGGAACCCCACACTATAAATACCACCCAGTCGAATTGGAGGACTGTGATAGAGCAAAAAAAAAAAAAAAAAAAAATGATAATAATAATATCCTTTATTTCATTTCAGGGTTATATACATGGAATATACAAAATAGAGACAATACAAAACACACAATTTAGATACACGAGATAAAAGGGTAAAAATAGTATTCGTTCATATCCAAACACTTTCTAACGCAGTAGTAATAATAGTAATGACAATAATATCGCCCACCAACTGTCACGAGGCTGCAACGCGACTAGACATACACAATACGAAGTTACCATAACACCAAACTACGATAACTGCAATAGTTACCGTAAATCAATCGATTTATTAAAATTTGGCGGCAAAGCCACGCAAGCACTTGGGGGCCACTTCCACCCATTCGGCGCTGAAGTGTGAAAGGAGGCCGGATGGAATGGATGGCATAAAGAATTTTGGATAGAGGCCAAGCTCTGTGACCTATGAGATCATTCATCGCTGAAAGACGAACCTGAGAGCAGAAAGGTTTGAAAGGTGTAACAGGAGGAAAACCTCGCATTGCACATGAAAACAATTGTCAGAAGAGGATGGAATGTAAGATGGAAGAACGAGAATATGAACGGAGGTACAGAAAAATGAAAGAAAGGGGGTTGCATCTAGGGGCCGAGGGGATGTTTCGACGAACCTGAAGTAGAGTGGTTGTCTCTTGTAAAGCTCTTCGTTTTGGAAGCTAACATCGTACGAAATATCTTTATGAAGAACAGCATTGTGTACGCGACTCAGACTGTTCTCAGTTGCATATTGGTTACAGCTTAAAACAATTCTGGGTTTTGAATATTACCTGGATTAACCTGAACTGCCATTTCCATCACTTGAAAGAACTATGAACGAAATATTATGTTCCAATTCCAATATTGCTACATTAAAACAAACGAGAGAGAAATTATCAACATACTACCACATAAACTCACCGTTATTAAACAATCCTCCTCCTCAATGGAGAGAGAGAGAGAGAGAGAGAGATTATTTATCAACATACTACTACATAAACTCACCGTAATTAAACCAAACCTTGACAATAGGGAGAGAGAAAAAAATTATCAACATATTACTACATAACTCACCATTATTAAACAAACCTTGACGAGAGAGAGAGAGAGAGAGAGAGAGAGAGAGAGAATTGTCAACATACTGCTACATAAACTCGCCACCGTTAAACCAACCTTCTTGACGATACCACCGTTTCGTTACTAAAAGGAATACACCTCCAAGAAGCACAAGTGAACCTGTTGACAAATCGACAAACAAACAAAAGCTTTAGAAAGCCGACGCAAAAGCGACAACTGCCTTTATTATGGCTTCGTGCATCATGTGATAGATGCGTCACCTAATTTTCAGGCGAAGAGTCATCTCTCTCTTGCAATGATTTGATAGAGGTTGCAGAATAGCATAGAATATATGATGATAAGGTCATTCAGCGCTGAAATTGAAATTGACAGCAAATGAGTTTGAAAGTTGTAACAGAAGGAAAACTTTGAAATTGCACAATGAATCAGTTTTTAGAAGGCGGAAAGGAAGATGGAAGAAAGAGAATATGAACGGAGGTACAGTAGAAAATGAAAGGTGTTGCAGCTAGGGGCCGCAAGAACGCTGCAAAGAACCTCAAGTAATGCCTCCAGTGTACCGCATAAGGTGCACTGGCGGCACTTCCCCACCCCCCCTACCCCCATCCCCTCTACGGGGTGAAAGATTTGATTCAACAATATTATAAATGTCGAGGTTACGTGACTTGTTTGTAACAGTAAGTCACGTCTGATACGGCCTATCAGATCAAACAAGTGTAGCTTCAAAATCGGCTGGAGTGTTGATGTGTTGATATAGTTTCCTCGGAATATAAAATTTAGGCTAAAGGCCTGCTTTGGGACCTATAGGTTATTCAGCGCTGAGAATACTGTAGAAACATTTGTTAACAGAGGGTGGAAAGTATAACGGAAGAAAGCGAATATAAACGGAAATATTGTAAAAGGAATGAAAGTGTATTGCATCTTGGGGCCAGAGGGACGCTGCAGAGAAACTTGTTGACGGCACTACCCCCTACGGGAACTGCAATTCTAAAAAAGGCAAGAAAAAAAAAACATCTGCATTGCACGTGCAAGGTGAGTAGGTTCCGTGTTGTTGCAACTCTATTTTAGGCCCCCTCATGTATCTGCTATTGCCTCTCGACGGATATTTTAATAAGTGGAACGCTCACTCAATCAGGAAGCCACCTGGGACGAATTTTTATGGTTACAGCTAGTCATGACCAATTAACCAATCCTGAATAAAACGAAAGTTGTTTAAACAATTACCTAGTAATTAACTGTCCGAACGAGGAATTCGCCGATCAGAATTATCAACAAAATCGCCTATCGTGACTTACGCATCAGACAAACTTCGAAAGTCACAAATAAAATTGACGGAACATTGTACGATATTGCATCATCCACCGGCAGGGCTGACTGAGCGGAAAATAGTGATTTTCTTCCACTTTCGTCCTTCTGGACGGGGATAATACGGGCTGAAGAGACTAAGATGCCTTCGGGATGGCGTTGGCAATGAAACTTAGGGTCAGAGGGGTGAAGGGCGGTCAAAGAGTACCCCCAAGTCAGGTCAAGTGCAACGCACTGCAGCGCAGAAACAAATCCGCTTTGGAATCACAGTTCTGTAGCTATAAGCTACTCTGGCCTTGCTTAATGAAAAATTGGAATTCATCGACGAAAATAACAGTCGCAGAAAAATGTATAGATATTTTTCCATCATGAGTCAAACCCGAGTCCCAACTCGACCTACCTCCGCACTAGTCAGCAACATCTGAAAACTTTCCCAAGAAAAGCCGATTGTGGGATTGCTCTTCTGTGGCTTCTCTTTTTTTCGGTATGTGTTTATACAAGTCAGTGGCAACATGATTCTATCGCCAAGTTTTGTTTTCTTTCCCTTCAGGCTACAGGGGCTGACATTGAATTCACCTTGGAGAAACAATACTCAAATCTATTTTATAGTTGTTTCCCATAAACAGTTTTCATCAAACCTTACTTGAATAGCTAAACGCCTTGAGAATATCAAGCAAAATATATTATGCTGAAGGTACAAAGTCATTTGAGTGTGTAGATATGGCCCAAGCTTCACCTACGAGAATGAGCTTTGGCAAAGACAAGATCATAAGGAGGTACATAAAACCTGATCTATCTCTAAATATCCATAGCACTCAAAGTGCCCACATTCACAAGCAACCAACAGTATCACTTCTAAATTTGGATGTCCCTGATACACTAATTTCAAGTAGCGTAGTATTCATATCCAAGTGCACTGGCTTCAAGCTGTATCACCTAGCGCTTGGTATGAAGGTTTTAGGTTGGTTTCAGTAGAAAATGAGTGGAAAATAATATCTGGTAATTTAAGGTAAATATTCTCACAATTTACACATTACATTTCTGAGGGAAAGCCAGCTTGGACAAACCCAAATCTACCAAAAGCTTTAATACGTCAATCTGAGAACTCTGGCCAGAGGGTAATTACCCTCCTCATCCCAGCACTCCAAAAGGAAATGCTCTCTTAGGTCCCTAATACTGGAAACTCGACAGCAAACACTGCTTGGGCATGGGAATGAAGTAATCATTACGGAAATAGATGGGGTTGTCCAGCAAAAGAGAATTTAAGCAGCCTTATTTAAATGACATTTTACAAAACTGTGGTGAAATGGGGGGAATATCTCGTCATTACAACAACCAGCTAACAGCCGGACTGCTTAGAAAGAACTGAAAAATGTTACAGATGAGACCATAGAAAGACACGATTAATATCCAAGAAGCACGTATGTAAGAGGTTTTCCTGACCTGCTAATGAGCCTGATAAGTGCGTGTATGAGTTTTATGCAGATAAGCTTTGGAAATTTACTTCCTCCCTTTATTTAGGTGTTACAGAAAGTAATTGGCAGTGACCTCAGTCTTGGTTTCTCTCTAAAATATTTAGTTTCCACAGCTTAATGGTGTCAATTTTGCCTCACACAGCGAGAGATAGAATTCTAAGCAGGAGAAACGCCTAGGATCCACTGAGCCTCTGCTGTCGTAATCAGTGACCTGTGTACCTGATGGTTAGTCGAATGCGGAGGGTTAACAGCCATAATAAGAGGTGTCACGAGGATGGGAACCTCATTCCAAAAGAATTCTACACATTTAAACTTTACTCTGGGTAAATTATTATTATTATTGACATTTTCAGAAAATAAACCTTATTCATATGAAACAAGGCCACAGAACCTTATTCATATGAAACAAGGCCACAGAACCTTATTCATATGAAACAAGGCCACAAGGGTCATTGACTTGAAATACAAGCTTCCAAAGAATGGGGTGTTGAATTAGGAAGAAGTAACAAGCAGGTAATGGGAAGCACAGAAAGAGGTGATCATTTATTTAAAAAAAACAAAATGACAAATTAAAGAACTAAACATAAAAAAGTAAATTATTAGAATACAAGGAGAATCGTATTAAGGTAGTAGAAAGCTTTGCATGTTCGCTTGCACTTCTGAAATTCCAATTGCACGACATCTCTGGGAGGCTTCTCCACAGTCCAACGGTGTGAGGATAAAGAACCTCTGGAACTGAGAAGTTCAACAGCGAGGCTAAACATTGACTGCATATTGGTCCTGCTGTTCAGCGAATCTGATTGCTTCCGGGAGGAAAAGGGAGTCAGGGATCAATTGTGAATGTGGAAGACACCGTTAAAATGTAACTTATGGAAATTCCACAACGCACAAGTAACCCACATTATTCTTGAGCGATCCAGATGGCTACAAGGAAAAGCTCTACTTTTTTTCGGTCAACAGTTAAGCTTAAAAACCTCTTAACATCTGAAGTCAGCTTTATCCGGGCAGGCGTGAAACGCTCTACACCAAAGTGCCTTACTTCTCCCGTTAAGAGACCCATAGAAAGTCACACATGGACATGACATCATTCTCTTACCAAACCGTTCATACTTCTCTCTCTCTCTCTCTCTCTCTCTCTCTCTCTCTCTCTCTGAACCTAATGACCAATGGTGCCCTTTCCAATCAGGTCATTTTTCCTCTCGCTTTTTCTCTCCTTTTGCGGAAGAAGGTATCGTGTCAGGCATCGGATTCCATCAAACACTCATCAATTATTCAGTTAAGTCATGTGTGACCACTTCACGTCACTGAATTCGAACTGAAAACATAATTATGATTATAATTCCTCGGGTTTCCAGGTTCTAACCCATCAGGTTAAAGGCAACTACTAATGGGTTTCACAGACAGTGCAAGCACGTTTTTGGGCAGTAACTCCGTAACAAACACTTGTATCAGTACAAGATTTTGATATACATATTGTATTACACCCAGTGCCGTAATTTATAAGAGTATCATGAATCACTACTAATAAAGAATAAAGACACTTGTCCTTGTACCAAGAGGCACAAACTCCATTAGCCAGAAATGGATACGAACACAACAGTATTAAAAAAAAACTCCGCCTACTCTCTCCCTCCACCTCCACTTCCACCCCCCTCTTCTTCCTTCCCTCTCTCCTCTCTCTCTCTCTCTCTCTCTCTCTCTCTCTCTCTCTCTCTGAAAGTTGCTTCAGTTTAAACTTATTATGTATGATTTTTTCTATCTATCTCTATATATCTATCTCATAATTTACATTGTTGTACCTATATACCTAATGATCTAATCGGTTGGTACCTGCCGGTTGGCTGATTTATCCATGCACTGATCCACTCAGCTCTCTCTCTCTCTCTCTCTCTCTCTCTGTGTGTGTGTGTGTGTGTGTGTGTGTGTGTGTGGTAGTGGTGTTGTAAATAGTTATTAGAGTGAGAGAAATCCAAATGTATGGTTGAGTAGTAGAACGATAGACGTTATGATTGATGGTAAAGTGACTGTTATACTTGTGTTTGGTTACCTTCTTCGCAATCATCATTTGGACTCAGGTCCGCTGCAGCACGATGATAGGGCTTGCATGAAGGAAAGGTAGATATATATACATAAATACATACATATATATATATATATATATATATATATATATATATATATATATATGTGTGTGTGTGTGTGTGTGTGTGTGTGTGTGTGTGTGTGTGTGTACACAAAATAAACATTCATGACTTAAAAATATGTGCATCGGTGCAATCAAGGCTTTTAATTCTAATGAATGTCCGGTAGAAAGGCTCAATTTTTATTTGTAATACATAAAGTAACTACGTATAACCAGTTACCTATTCAAACCAATCTGAAGGTAATTTGCGGCTTTCTCTTTGCCAAAAAAAAAAGCTGAACAGTTGCGTGGCAAACGCATTTCTGCAACCATCAATCATAGCGTCTATCGTTCTACCACACCACCGTACATTCAGATTTATCTCACTCTAGTAGCCGTTTACAGTACCACTACCAGAGAGAGAGAGAGAGAGATGAGGGGATCAGTATATAGATAAATCAGTCAACTGGCAGGTAACAACTGAGTGGATCATTAGATATATATAAAACAATGTAAATTATTAGATAGATACATAGATAGAAAAAAATCATACAAAATAAGTTTAAACTGAAGCAACTTTCAGAGTGAGAGAGAGAGAGAGAGAGAGAGAGAGAGAGAAGAGAGAAGGGGGAGGGGCCAGGGGAGGGAAGGAAGAAGTAGTGAGGTGGAGCCCTAAGGTGGAGGGAGAGGGTAGGCGGAGCTTTTTGATACTGTTGTGTTCGTATCCATTTCTGGCTAATGGAGTTTTTGCCTCTTGGTACATGGACAAGTGTCTTTATTCTTTACAATTAATAATTCATGATACTTTTATAAATTAAGGCACTGGGTGTAATACACTAGTAAAATCTCGTATTGATACGAGTTGTTCGTTACAGAGTTATTGCCCCCAAAACGAGCTTGCTCTGTCTGTGAAACCCATAGTAGCTAGCCCCCGGTCTATAATTATGTTCCACAACGTGTCCACATTCGTCGTTGTTCCATTAGCTTATGATAAAAAGCCAACCTAACGTCCCATGAAACCTAACCAGTTTGCCAAATTGCCTTGGCTTACTTATTTTCTCGTACTCATGACCTACCACACAGCACTGAAAAGGGAACACGAAGCAAAGAGCGGATTTGCTGAGCTAAGCAACAAGCAACTTTGCTCGCGCTTGAAAGGACTTTCGAAGACTTCATTAGCGTATTGTTGAAAAAATCAATTCCAGCAGAGGAAGAAGAATTTAACGCAACCGAAGGGGAATTTTTTAGTTGATAATAATTTCGTCCTCTCGTGGATTCGAACCAGCGCACAAAGGAGAAATCACCACTTCAGTATAACTCACACAAACGCATAGTATATAGTATATATATATATATATATATATATATATATATATATATATTGTGTGTGTGTGTGTGTGTGTGTGTGTGTGTTTGTGTGTGAGTGTGTGTGTTGTGTATTTATGTGTATATATATATATATATATATAATTTATATGTGTGTTTGAATTAATGTATGCATATGTGTATGTATATATACATATATATAGTATATATATATATATATTCCTGTATTAGAGACCATGGGAAAAAATGCAAATACAATACTATTGATTACAAGGATTTCAAAATAATAGGCAAAGCTCCCAACGAACACCAATTGGCAATACTCTTTATTAAACAACTGGTTCCCCAATTAAATACTCAGTCCACGTCAACTCCTTTATACCTCTCTTGAGTTTTTTTCCGTCGTTTCCGTCGGAACCAAAACGGACCCAAAGTCCCTGACAGTCACTCAGATTTTCCTTCAGCACTTCTCTTGTGCCGCTCCCTTTACATTTTGTTAAGAAATAACTTTTTATCCTGTTTTAATCTGAGTGTTTTTAATTCTGTTGTTCTTTTCATTTTTAGCTTCGAAAATGGGACACATGGTCCTGAAACGTCAGCGAAATAAATTAGATTAAAGGATTTTGGTATCTCTCCACCCTCCGATGCTTGCTTATCTGGTTTCAAGCAACCGCCTTCAACTTTAGAATATATATATATATATATATATATATATATATATATATATATATATATATATATATATATATATATATATATAGTATATATATATATATATATATTATATATATATATATATTATATATATATATATATATATATATATATATATGTGTGTGTGTGTGTGTGTGTGTGTGTGTGTGTGTGTGTATGTGTGTATAAACCTCTTCCGTGTTTACGTCCTAATGCTTGTCTTCTGCAAAACAGGCCGAAAATACTACAGACCATATTTTTTTCTCTCTCTCTCTTTCTGCTTCGACACCATTTCTGCTTCCTGGGTGTCAGCAAACCGTGCCTGCCACACCAAAGCCTAGCTTTTGACTCATATGTAAACAAATGAAACAAAAAGAAAGACATGTGTAAATAAATAAAAGAAAATAAAACGTTCATAATATTATCAACAATGAAATTCGCAAGCTCGTGGAAAACAGTATGTGTTATCGAAATCCACAGCTATGTAGTAAACTTTTGTCTTTTATATAGTAATATAGTTTACTGCTTATGTCTTTTATAGAGTGATATAGTTTACTGCTTTTGTCTTTTCATAGTAGTAATATAGTTTATTGCTTTTGTCTGTTCATAGTAGTAATATAGTTTACTGCTTTTGTCTTTTATACAGTAATATAGTTAGTTTACTGGTTCTGCCTTTTACATGGTAATATTGTTCACTGTTTTTGTCTTTTACTTAGTAATATATTTTTCTGCTTTTATATTTTATATAGCAATATAGTTTGATTTTGTCTCTTACATAGTAATATAGTTTACTATATAATAATAGGTTTTTGTACACATTTATAACAAAGCTAGAAATACCAGAAGTTTATAGTATTTGGAAAAAAAATAACGTTGCAACAATTCCCATCTTCAGGTAAACGTGTAAAAAAAGGTTGTACTTACATTTTCCCAGTACAAGTCATGCAACTGAGAGCTACTTTTTTCCTTGATTTGATTCAAATTAAGGTACTAAATGAATCTGGACCAAAATGAGAATAAAAGTTACAGCGTGATAAGAACACCTATTCAAGAATGAGTCTCCAAACCACTCAAGTTTTGTATCAGATATAGAGAATCGAAGCATTAAATACAGCTTTATTATTATTATTATTATTATTATTATTATTATTATTATTATTATTATTATTATTATTATTATTATTATTATTATTCAGAGGATGAACCCTATTCATATGGAACAAGCTCACCACACGGGTCATTGAACTGAATTCGAAGCTTCCAAAGAATCTGGTGTTCATTAGGATGAAGCAACGGAAAGTAATGGGAAATACGGAAATAAAAGATTCACTTTTTAAAAAAGTTAAAATTATTAAATAAATAGGGAATGTTGCAAGCGACCAACCTTAAATTCAAAACTACGAGACTTAAACAAAAAAATTGCTAAATAAATAGCAAAAAAGTGTCTAATCTTAACCCTCTTAGGACCCTTGCAGCTGACCAACCATTAAAACTACAATACACCAAAATCGCATTACGAACACCTCTAGCTGGGATTTAAAACCTAGATCTCGGTCCATTTTCTCGAAAGGCGCAGGGGGGAGCGGGGTTGTTGGTTCTTACACCTGACACGGACACGTGCTGAAGACCTTCGAGGTTGAAACCAGAGTCGCTTTTTATGGTAACATGCAGTGTCTTCGTGACCAAATTTGCAAACAGGAACTTTCTGCGAGTTAAAACAAGACGCAAGGACTTGACACTTTTGTTTTATGTGTTTTTTTCATAGTGCAATGTACTACTCGATCTGCTTACCAGCAAGCCACAAGACAAGCTTGGAAAAGAAACGACAGAGTGCCAAGTACTTTCGAGTAATTAACACATCTTCGGGGCACAGAGCGATACAAAGTATGAAACAAGTGAGCACGACCCGGAAAATGTATTATTATTTTATTGTTATTTTGGGATTTTTTAACTACTGCCTAATAGAAAGAGGGCCTAAATGGTCGTAACTTTACCAACCAAGATTTAAGAGGAACACCCAAATGTGGAGACAGGTAACAGGCAAGAGAGTAATTAACTGTCACTATATTTAATTGCCACGTAGTTAAATGCCAATCCAAATACGATATGCAGAATAATAGGCCGATGCAAGGCACATTAGTCAGTTCTCTCCAAAACTGTCCCTCAATCTGAGTATTTCAAGAACATATCTTAAGTTATGAAGGTTGAAGCAACTATATAAGTCATATTTCGAGGGATGAACCACAACGATCTTGAAATGGAATGGAATCTTAAAAGTCAGGCTGAAGGCCAAGCACTATAGTAGATTCACAGGAACCGTGCATTTGATGTCTAGGCCAGTTCCTTACGACGCTCCTGATTGGCTGTTGATAAGCCAATCACAGGGCTGGAAACTCTCAGTCTCTCGAGAGAGTTGACATAGGCAGGATGCATGCTCCCCATCTCCTGAGGGATACGTATTTCAAAAGTATCCCTCGGGAGAGGTGGCACATAGATCCTACCCATGTGAACTCGCGAGAGAGACAGTTTCCAGCCCTTTGACTGGCTTATCAACAGCCAATCAGGAGCGTCGTAAGGGACTAGCCTAGATATCAAATGCACGGCTGATGTGAATCTACTACAGAACCTATGAGATCATTCAACGACGACGCGAAAACAGAGTAAAAAGGTTTTAAAGGCGTAACAGGAAGAAAACTTCGCAGTCGTACTATGAAATTATTGTTAGTAGAGGGTGGAAAGTAAGATGGAAGAAAGGCAATATATGGACAGAGGTACAGTAAGGGGTTGCAGCTTGGGGCTTGGGGCCGAAGGAACACCGCAGAAAACCTCAAGTAATGCCTATAGTGCACCGTGCGAGGTGCACTTTACTGTTTTTTTCCATCTGTCCATCCGCCTGTGGTGTTTGCACATGGTAACACTGCATCCCGGACTTTAAATAATATCCTCTTTCGAATATTAACGGTTTAATTCACATACAGTAAATTATTAAAACACTTTTCAGTTTAAAATGTATACCCAGATATTCTTTTATTTGCATAAAACTTACACATAGTGTAACTATTTAAAGCCCGGGACGCAGTGTTACCATGCGCGACCACCACAGGCGGATGGACAGATGGAAAAAAACAGTTTAGACACCCTTCGTCTCACTTGGTCTGGCAAGCCCAGAGGTCCATGTAAGGCCTGCCAGACCTCACCTTCCTTTCTAAAGGAAGATATGTAATCTAACTAGACACTTCTATACCAATCTGCATGAATTTTTTTCAAAGGAGAATTTACGTCTTATTTAATTTGACATGTAATGAAAGTACTTTCCCAATAATAGAAGAACCAGAAAACATACAGATATTTCAACAGTTGTTCGGAATGAAATTAGGAGGTTATCAGTGGCGATTGAAAAGTTTAAAAACGCAGTTAGTTAAACTGTAGTGCGATTTCTCCAGATTCAAGAACAAAATTGAGAATATATTGAATTTAGGCAAAATACCAAGCGCTAGGACCTACAAGGTCATTCAGCGCTGAAAGGGAAACTTAAGAGTAGAAAGGTTTTAAATGTGTAATAGGATGAATCCTCGCAGTCGCACAATGAAACAATTGTTATGAAAGGGTGGAAAGTAAAATGGAAGAAAACGATATGCGAAGCAAAATTTCTAATTATCGCAGAAGAAAAAATCGAGGTTTCCATGAAAAATTCAAGAGTATGGATAAACAAAAATATAAATTGAAACGCACAAACTCATGACGAATGAGAAGACGAGGCACAGGCGTCCATTTCCAGAAATCAATAGCCTGTAAAGTCATGATTTCGAGGACGGCTGCAAACTTGAATTCCGGGAGCACTGAACTCCAAGAAACAAATGAGCGACTGTATCTTTTTCCTTTATGCCTGTCCAGGTATCCAGTTTATGTGAAAGACTTGCCCCTAAAAATTAATCAAAGCTCTAAAATTGGATGTTTTATTTTTTTTTATCCTTAACATTCCAGGCCAATTTATCTATCCTAAATTGTCAACAATATCACAATAATTTTTTTAAAAGTAGATATTATATCTTTTTTAACATTCCAGACTATTTTTTCAAGCCTAAATAGTGTACAATTTCAAAAGAATTAAGAAAATAAGTTGGATATTTTATCTTTTCAACATTCCAGACTGATTTGTCTGACCTAAATTATCTACAATGTCTCAATTATAAAAAACAGGTGGGTTTTATCTCTTTTAACTTTCCGGTCTAATCTGTCTACCGTAATTTGTCTACAATTTTACAAGAATGAAAAAAAGGGTGAATATTTTATCTTTCTTTAAAATTCGACCCCAACTTCTCTTGCCTAATTGTCCACTATGTCACTCTATGTGACAATCCGTCATTCAGAGCGGAATAACTGGGAGAGCTTGAAGGTCTACAGAGGAGATAAAATATTCCACACCATTCCACTCCAATTCCGGGTCGTTACCCCAATTCGCCAGACACGTGATGACGCACAGCGTCCAAAATCTGACCTTGGAGAAATTAAAACCCCATAACCAATACATAACGCGATTAACCAGGGCGACGACCTTGAACACTCATGCCTCTATAGACTTTTGAACGTTAAACCGAACGGAAACCGAAGGGCCGAACACAGCACTCTTTCCCTTCTGCGGCGCCGTCGTCAGCGGTAATCCTAGGGTGGTGTGACTGGCGTCAGTGACGCGAAAGGGAGTTTTGCTTATGCTGTATAATGACACAAAATAATTGCCAAGATTACTAAAGAGGGTTCTTACCTTTATTACAACGTCGTGAAGAAATTCTTTCTGTCGACTCAAATGTCGTTACCTGCAAGAGTGACGCTAGTTTCGGCAACCGTAAACCAATGAAATGATCACCCTTCCAGAGATGAAGAACTGTTAAAACTCTTTTTAATACGACTCTGCAATAAAGAAAAAAAATCCCATGGAAACCTATAAGGGATAAAAGCGGTATCAAATGTATGGCGGGTTGTTGTTCAACCATTACCTCAATCAATTTCAAACTTTCCGGGAGCGCTCTGGAAGTTCTGAGAGAAATTTTCAGAGGCAGATGATGATAATGGATAATAGATAACTGATAAACATATAATTCCATTTGGCCTTTCACTGTTCAAGCCCCCAGCTTAAAAAATAAGAAATTAAAAACTCAGGTTCGAGTGCCATTACGAAGCCACCGGCCAGAGTACTCGGGTCATGTCATTCCACCAGGAGGAAAGCCTG